>NC_086444.1:277827128-278029199 GCF_028390025.1 Pseudophryne corroboree
CATAGCAAAGAGACGTGCTTTTACCCCCATTACCCTCGCTTTGAGATCCCACGACATCCGCTACCGTTGGGGATTCCCGGTTAAACTGATAATCTCGTATGAAGACTCGACATACATAATCTCCTCTTTGGATGCAGGTGTGAAGTTGTTGCTGGACTGGGACATTTCCATCTCGAAACCGTCTACATCTACACGTGCCACCAACGTCAGCCATGATTGGTCGAATTCCTGAGTCTGTGGATAGTCGAGTTGGATCTTTCCAAAATCCACCCTCCAACACCTTGGGTCCGCAGAGGCTGCAGACCTTCTCCCCCCTGAATGGGGGAACTGAAAATATCCTTTTTATGTCTCTTCCTATAATTGACATGATATATCTTATTATAAGTTTGTCTTATAGACCCACAAGTTACGGGACTACTCCCTCACATGTTGTTTAAATGTTGATTTATTTTCATTGGGCGACTTAACGCCCGGTTACGGTTTCAGTTACAGACACCTACTATTTACCTGTTCATGTTCTAGGGTGCAAATATTTCCTAACTCCAATTGTCCACATAAGATTTTAGCGCCCTAGGGTAATTCTTTTAGAAGTGCTTATTGAGTGGCGGCGCAGGCTTACCCAGCCCGCCCCCACCTTTTTCCGCACTACTGCAAACCCCCGAATGTTTTCCCTTTCCCCTGCAGTAGTCATGCAGGTCCAATATACCGGACCTTTTCTTTTTCTTTTTGTTGGTTACCTCCTCCCCACTCGTTTTAATCCTGATCCATGTCTTCCCCACATCCCCCCCCTCCTCCCGAGCTCCAGACTCGGCCCACGCTCCTCCCTTCCTCTGTCCATCAGTACTCGGTACAGATACGCCTCAATAGACCATCAGAGACCTCCCTTTATCATACCTAACCTAGGTTACCAATGCTGAACCTTATTTCTCTTAATGTTAAAGGACTAAACTCTCCCAATAAGCGTAGGCTAGCCCTCTCCTTCTTCCACCAGCAAAAAGCAGATGTAGTAGCACTACAAGAAACCCACTTCTCTTCTAACAACCCCCCCCCTCTTCAAGAACAGCTATTTCCCAGTAGGTTTCTTTGCCAATGGTCCTTCCAAAAGAAATGGTGTGGCCATCCTCTTCAACAAAAATGTCTCCTTTTCCCTCCATTCTCAAATCTCAGACAAAAATGGCCGATACATTATCCTCACAGGTCTCCTCGATGACAAGCCAGTTACCCTAGTATCTTTATACGCGCCTAACTCTAACCAGGTCCCCTTTCTGAGAAAACTATTCCTCACTATACGGAATGCACTAAAGGGCTCTTTAGTAGTTTTGGGTGACTATAATCTTGTCCTAGACCCTAAATTGGATAAGTCCCGCCACTTCCCCCACCCTGCCCCATCCACCACCTCTGGCCCATCCCTTGCCTTCCGCAACTTGCTTGCAGAATTCGACCTATACGACGTCTGGAGGACACAAAACCCCTCAGGACGAGACTACACATTCCATTCCCTTGTCCATAACTCTTACTCCAGAATCGACCTGATTCTATGCGATAAATGGTCTCTCCAGAGAACTAAAAATATAGATATCCTACCAATCACATGGTCGGACCACGCCCCAGTTCTCTGGCAGTGGAATCTCCAGGGTACCCACAACCCTTCCCGGCAATGGCGCCTATATCCCTATCTTCTAAATAACCCCTTGTCAAAAAAAATAATCACTGACTCCATTGACTCCTACTTAGCCACGAACTCACCCCAAGATACCTCCCCTATCATCCATTGGTGTGCCTTTAAAGCCGTTACACGAGGTGCCGCTATTCAAGCCGGCGCCACTCTCAAAAAACAAGCCCAACAAAAGCAAAAGACACTGGAGGACGACCTGCTGGACCTCGAGACCAAGAATAGGGCCCTCCCCTCCAAAACACTTAAAATCGAGATCTCCAAAGTCCGAGGCCAGCTACAAAAGTTGCTCCTCGCTCGCACCCAAGCAGCCTTGAATAGAATGCGCCACAAATTTTATCTACTAGGTAACAAAGCAGGCAAAATGCTAGCACGCAAACTACGTGTCCAACAAGCTAGGAATAAAATTAAATGTATCTACTCTCCCACCAAACAAAAAATCTTGAACCCCAAAGATATTACGAACCAATTTGCAAACTATTACGCCAAATTATATAACCTAGCAACTGACCCTTCCACTCCTCAACCCACCCCTCCGTCTATTTCCTCTTTTCTAGAAGGTCTTTCCCTTCCATCCCTCACACAGGACCAGCTGGCCTCTTTGAATTCCACGTGGTCCGAAGATGAAATTTCGGCAGCAATTAAGTCCACACCCAAGAATAAAGCACCCGGCCCAGACGGCTTTGTTTCTGACTTTTATTCTACTTTCCATGTCGCCCTCTCTCCCCTCCTGACTACACTATTTAACACATTCTCAGACCACGGTTCCCTCCCCTCAGAACTCTTAGAAGCGCGTATTGTCACAATTCCTAAACCCGGAAAAGACCCCGCCTTTGTACATAACTACCGACCAATAGCGCTCCTAAACTGCGATATCAAATTATATGCCAAAATGATTGCCACACGCATCAACAAGTTCCTCCCCTCCCTGATACACCAGGACCAGACTGGATTCGTCCCTGGGAGACAACCGTCTGACAATACACGCCGGGTCTTCAACTTGATAGATTCCCTAGCTGGAGACCAGGGCCTTCTTTTGCTATCACTAGACGCTGAGAAGGCCTTTGATAGATTAAATTGGATGTACATGCGCCAAACCCTTCTAAGATTCGGATTCAAAGACCGTATCCTCTCCTCTATCCTAGCACTGTACAGCTCTCCTACGGCCCGGGTATACAACGGGGGCTTCTTATCCGACCCTTTCCCTATCACGAATGGCACCAGACAAGGCTGCCCCCTATCCCCTCTAATCTTTGTCTTATCAATCGAACCCCTGGCAACTAAAATAAGAGACAACCCCCACATACCTCCGATTCGAATTGGCACATC
The DNA here is from genome assembly GCF_028390025.1 of Pseudophryne corroboree. NCBI lineage: Eukaryota > Metazoa > Chordata > Amphibia > Anura > Myobatrachidae > Pseudophryne > Pseudophryne corroboree. The sequence goes on from NC_086444.1 coordinate 277,830,130, forward strand.
CTTACACAAACTGAGTCTCTTCGCAGATGATGTCCTCCTCTTTATTTCTAACCCTACTACAACTCTCCCAGTCCTACATTCTGTCTTAGATGCCTATAGCCTTGCATCTTACTATAAATTAAATACAACTAAAACAGACGCCCTTCCCCTCAACCTATCTCATTCCATCCCAACACTCCAAGCCTCCTTTCCATACAACTGGCGATCTAGCACGATAAAATACCTGGGTATCAATATCCCTATCTCCACTGCAGACGCCTTCTCTGTCAACTTAACCCCCCTGATTGAGTCATTAGAAGCACTTACGAAAGCCTGGTCTTCCTATGAGGTCTCTTGGCTGGGACGGATGGCGGCATTTAAAATGTCCTTATTGCCTAAACTCATGTATCTCTTCCGCACAATACCATATCCCTTCCCAAAGAAAGCCATTCAAACCTGCTCTTCTATTATGACTAAATACATCTGGTCCTCAAAACCACCCTTAATGGCTCTCTCAAGAATGACCCTGCCCAGAGCGCTTGGAGGTCTCAACATACCCAATATTCCACTTTACCAGGAAGCTTCCCTCTTAGCCCCCATTAAACACTATTTCTCACCCCGATCACACACTGGTTGGAGGGAGCTAGAACAAATAAGGTCAAATCCAATCCCTCTAGCTGACCTTTTCCGCATTCCAAAATCGCTCCGGCCTACCCAAACGTCCCTCCTCCCCTCCACGCAAGCCGCCCTACAAGCCTGGGACTCCCTATCAGCCTCCCTAGCATCCACCATCTCCCTTTTCCCCCAGATATCCATCTCTACATTAGCACAGATGATCCCCAACCTCAACCTATCCAAATGGAAACGCGCAGGAATATTACTCCTAGGCGACTTACTCGATGGACTCTACCTAAAACCCTTCTCAACTCTCCAGTCACAATACTCACTCCCGGCTTCAGAACTTTTCCATTATATGCAAGTAGCACATTGGTGGAAGACGATTCCTCCTACCAACCCATCGCCCCTCACAAGCCCACACACCATATTTTCTCGCCTTTCCCTACCAGAATCCAAAGGTGACATCACATACTGGTATAAGCTCCGGCTAACTCCTACCTCCCCCCCCAAATCAAATGCCCAAAAGAAATGGGAACAGGACTTGGGCAAAATCCTATCCCCCAACGACTGGCGCCGAGTTTTCTTAATCTCGTACTCTATGTCCCAGTGCTTAAATCACACTGAAATGCATATAAAACTGGTGAACAGAATTTACCAAACCCCAGAGCGTATCCATAAATTCTGGCCCTCCCACAGTAATAAGTGCTGGAGACTTTGTGGTTCAGTGGGTCACCTTTTCCACATATTCTGGACGTGCCCTAAGATCACTAAATATTGGCTAGATGTTTTTGAGCTAATAAATAAAGTTCTGTCCACTCGTCTGGCACCAGACCCAACTCTAGCACTGCTGCAAGTTGTCCCTCCATCAATAACCCCGGATGCCAGATATGTCCTGGGTCACATCCTGATAGCCGCGCGAGCAAACCTAGCCCAACTGTGGAAACAACCCACTCCCCCTATCCTGGTGAGAGCTATCCATAAGATAAATCACCATTTCCTTATGGAAACGGAATCAGCCTCCTCCTCCCTCAACTACTCCTCCCTCAAAGCGAGATGGTCAATGTGGCAAAGCTTTGTCTCTTCGACGGAAGGGTCCCAATATTTTCATAACCCTACCACTCCCCCAACAAGTCCGTCCGTGCAAACAAATGTAGCCTGACTTAAACCATACCCCCCCCCTACTATACCCCCCCAATACCAGGCAATTACCCCTACGTCCCCTCGTCAAAGGGAGCCACTATCTAGATCTCCCTCCCGATCCCTCCCTCTACCGAGTACCAATGAATACCAATGAATACTGCCCACTAAGATTAGGTCATTCCTATCATACCGCAATGTATAGATTCTATATGTGCCTCTCCATTCTCTGATGTAATATGCCCATTAGACCCCGATGTACAACTCCCCTGACTCAAGTCTGGACTCCTACCCTCCCCCCCCCTCCTCCCCTATATGTATAACTTGTGTTCATATCCTTGCAATGCATTGTAATGTTGTATCACCCTCCCTGGTTTTTCTTTTCCCTTTCTTTATTTTGTACCCCATAAAAAAAATTGCTTATCTCTTTCAATAAAAACTATTGATTTAAAAAAAAAAAATCTTCATATATCACACCATATCCACCATAAACTGCAGGCACCCTCTCCCTTATTATGACGCTCACCTTAGGGTAGGTCCCTATGTTCCTTGAAAGGTTTCTTTCGTGGACAGCATTCACTGGATAGAAGAAAGCCACCTCTTTCCAGTCTCAGGTACTCGATTTTTATAATACCATACGTCCACAGTGGTGAAGGGATAAGGTTTTAATAAAAAAAATTTTTTTCGTACAATTGAAAAATTCTCATGCAATAAAAACATACATATACCCTTACAAGGCCGTCTGGGTTTGTCCCCAGACGGCCTTGTAAGGGTATATGTATGTTTTTATTGCATGAGAATTTTTAAATTGTACGAAAAAAATTTTTTTTATTAAAACCTTATCCCTTCACCACTGTGGACGTATGGTATTATAAAAATCGAGTACCTGAGACTGGAAAGAGGTGGCTTTCTTCTATCCAGTGAATGCTGTCCACGAAAGAAACCTTTCAAGGAACATAGGGACCTACCCTAAGGTGAGCGTCATAATAAGGGAGAGTGTGCCTGCAGTTTATGGTGGATATGGTGTGATATATGAAGATTTTAAAGAAACCTTTCAGAGCATATAGGGCCCATACATGAGGTGAGCGTCTTTTAAAGAGGGGTTGTAGAAAAGGAAGATCAGTGGAAAAAATTTTGTGAAAAGATACCTTTATGTGTGTACCATCACTTGAAAGGAGGTCAGTTTGGAGGTGCGAACCACACGGAGAACAGAGAACATCGGATATTTAAAGTGTCTCTTGTAAAGAAATTCTTTGCTTTTAGGATTAGAAGCGCTTGTGTACTACTCCAATCTTTGTAACATTTATGTATTTTGGAAGTGGTGTCTCCAAGGGGTTCTAGTACAAAGCTGCTATAAGGGCGCGAGGCATTACTCTCTTTTTCTTTTTTGATAAAAATTGTCATGACTAATAAAACAAGTAGTTTAAATACTACCTGTACACTTGAGTTCATGTTGGATAGGGTAAAAAGATTTTAAAGCAAATTTTATATATATATATATATATATATATATATATATATATATAATTTTTTTTATTATATACAGCTAAAACTAGCTCTCCCTCTCTCTCGCTCTCTCTCGCGCTCTCTCTCTCTCTCTCTCTCTCTCTCTCTCGCTCTCTCTCTCACTATAACTGAAAATCTATTGTATAAGAAAAACGGAGCCATGTAAAAATTTTGCTTATGATCACGAATCACAGCGATCCCATGACTAGGAAACATGTCAATTAGTTCTAAAGTCCCCCCGACACACTAGAACGATTGTCAGGCTGGTGTGCACGATATCGATATATCGGATAGATAAATCTTCAGTGAAAGTGGAAATCGTTTTAATTTCACGAATGTTAATGATCCGATGCGCGGTCCTGCAGGTCATTTGATGTATCTTTAGATCTTCCCTGCTGCAGGGAAGATCTGAAGCTATCCCTAGGGATGGCATGCTCCTGGATGTGGCCACTCCTAGATCTTTTGCAAGATCTTTATATCTTATGTGTATTGCACTATATCGTGAGTCCAGGACTACAGGGGAGCTGCCGGGGAGTTCAAGGGAAACTTTAAAGACTTGCATCTTTTGGAAGTGTTTCTAGTGTGTGGGCACCTTAAGTCATTGCTCTGGGTCATGAATCTGATTTGATAGGTACCATATTCTGCCCACCATATATGGCTCAGTCATACCTGCTATTTATCAACACAGAGGGCAGTTGCAAAGTGATTGAAGTACTTAAATAGAATAAAGTAATAGTCAACTCTGGGTAGAAAGATAATGTTCTACAGTTAGGATCAGTTTGTGGATTTTACCAGTAGACTTTGGTTAGTTGGAGTAGGAAGTATTCACTGGGATAAAACGCTATCCTATTCATTGTTGTCTTTTGGACACAGTAGTGGCCATAAACAAAATACATTTTTCTAACTTTTTGTATCATGCATGATAGGAAAAGTTCCTAATAGAACCAGTTGATATGCTGTATCTCTGTGCCTATCATTTGGAATCGGAAGAGGCAGAGAGAACATTTAAATAGATTTTTTGTTATAAAGTCTGCTTACTTGTATCATCCAGTAACCTGTAGCTCACCAGCTGTTGTGCAGAGGTTTAATTTTTTTTTTATATATTTGGAAGTACAGTACTAGAATTGCAAAATTTGGTTGTGAATGGAGATTATTAGGTTTTAAAGAAATCCCCCCTCCCCAATCATATTTAAGGTTACTTTTGAAACTTATTTTAGGAGAGTTTGATCTATCACCATGGCCATATCAGTCTCCTCCTTTTATTTTGATTTCCGAAGATTGGGGGGGATAGGATTTTGAACACCTACCGGTAAATCCTTTTCTTTTAGTCCATAAGGGATATTGGGGACAGAATTAGTACGATGGGGAATAGATGGGTCCAAAGGAGCCAGTGCACTTTACATTTCTTCCACTGGATGTGCTGGCTCCTCCCCTCTATGCCTCCTCCTATAGCACAGTTATAGGTAAAACCGTGCACGAAGGAGAATAACATACTTGAGAGAAGGAACATAACAACAACAACAACAACAACAACAACAGGTGTGGTGAGATTTGAACACCAGCACACCAATACATAACTTAGCCATCAAAGTCTGGCAACATTAACAGCAACAGCTGAACAGGAACATGTAACAGAGAACCTGCAGAAAGTCACCGCACAGAGGCGGGCACCCAATATCCCTTATGGACTACGAGAAAAGGATTTACCGGTAGGTATTCAAAATCCTATTTTCTCTAGCATTCATAAGGGATATTGGGGACAGAATTAGTACGATGGGGATGTCCCAAAGCTTCCAGAATGGGCGGGAACGTGCGGAGACAACTGCAGCACCGCCTGCCCAAACTGGGTATCTTCTTTTTTGCCAGGGTATCAAACTTGTAGAACTTCACAAAGGTGTTCGTCCCCGACCTGGTAGCAACTCGGCATAGTTGCAGGGCCGAGACTCCACGGGCAGCCGCCCAGGAAGAACCCACCGATCTAGTAGAGTGGGCCTACAGAGACTGTGGAACCGGTAAGGCTGCCGACGCATAGGCTTGTTGGATAGTAAGCCTAATCCAACGAGCAATTGACTGCTTTGAAACAGGGCAACCCTTTTTCTGTTCATCATACAGCACGAACAAGGAATCCGTCTTTCTGATCCGAGCCATCCTCTTGACATAGATTTTCAAGGCTCGGACTGCATCCAATGCCTCCGGAAGAGCAGAAGTGTCAGAACCGGACGGAATCACAATAGGTTGATTCAAGTGAAACTTGGAGACCACCTTTGGCAGGAACTGCCGTCTAGTCCTGAGCTCTGCTCTGTTCTTGTAAAAGACCAAGTACGGACTGTTGCACGACAAGGCCCCCAATTCTGAAACACGCCTAGCAGAAGCCAGGGCCAGTAACATCACCGTTTTCCACGTGAGGTTCTTAGCTTCTACTGTCGTCAGAGGTTCAAACCAGGAGGACTGTAGAAAGTGTAAAACTACATCCTTATCCCAAGGTGCCGTAGGCGGCACGAAAGGAAGTTGTAGGTGAAGCACCCCTTGCAAGAAGGTCTGAACTTCCGGCAAGAGAGCCAACTTCTTCTGAAAGAAGATGAAAAGAGCTGAAATCTGGGCCTTAATGGATCCCAGACGCAAGCCTTTATCCACTCCAGCCTGCAGAAAACGGAGGAACTTTCCCAAGTGGAAATCTGCAGGATATTTGCATTCCTCGCACCTCGAGACATATCTCGGCCAGATATGATGATAGTGTTTTGACGTCACAGGTTTTCTGGCTTGCACCATAGTGGCAATGAGCTTTTTGGAAAGCGCTTTGTGAGCTAGGATGTTCCGCTCAACTTCCATGCCGTCAAACTAAGCCGCCGTAAGTCCGGGTAGATGAACGGTCCTTGTTGAAGAAGATCCCTTCTTAGTGGTAGAGACCAAGGGTCCTCTATGGACAAGTCCAGGAGAGCCGTGTACCACGCTCTTCGGGGCCAATATGGGGCAATCAAGATTGCTTCCACTTTTTGATGTCTGATCCGCTTGAGCACCCTTGGGATCAGATGAATTGGAGGAAACGGGTAGACCAGCTGGTAAGGCCAAGGTGAAGTCGGTGCATCCACTGTGCTCGCCTGAGGGTCCCTGGTTCATGAGCGATAGCAGCGAAGCTTCTTGATTGAGAGGCCATCAAGTCGATCTGTGGGCAACCCCACCTGTCGATCAGTTGGAACACCTGAGGGTGTAGTCCCCACTCCCCCGGGTGGAGGTCGTGGCGACTTAGGAAGTCCGCCTCCCAGTTGTCCACTCCCGGAATGAAGATTGCGGACAGCGCTCTTGCATGTCTTTCTGCCCAGAGGAGTATTCGTGACACTTCTCGCATGCAGGCCCTGCTTTTTGTCCTTCCTTGTTGATTGATGTACGCCACCGCCGTGGTGTTATCCGACTGCACTTGGATCGCCAGATCCCGTAGTAGATGAGACGCCTTAAGCAGAGCATTGTGGATAGCCCGAAGTTCCAGAATGTTGATTGGAAGTTGGGCCTCTTGGGCAGACCACCTGCCCCCGAACTGCTCCCCTTGGGTGACAGCTCCCCATCATTTTAGACTCGCATCCGTCCTGAGGAGGATCTAATCCTGAATCCCGAATCTTTGGCCTTCCAGGAGGTTGGAAGACTGTAGCCACCACATGAGTGAAATCCTGGCCTGGGGTGACAACTGAATCATCTGTTGCATCTGAAGATGGGAACTGGACCACTTGTTCAGGATGTCCAATTGGAAGGGTCTGGCATGGACCATTCCATACTGTATCGCCTCGTAGGAGGCCACCATCTTTCCCAATAATTTTATGCATAGATGAATGGAGACTCAAGCAGGTCTGACTACCAATCGAACCATTTCCTGGAGTGTTCTCACTTTTTCCACTGGGAGGAACACTGTCTGTGCTACAGTATCCAGTATCATTCCCAGAAACAGGAGTCTCCGAGACTGTTCCAGTTGGGACTTCTGCAGATTTGAGGATCCACCCATGGTGAGACAGAAGTTAGATAGTGCAATCTATATGGAGCAATAGAAGCTCCCTGGAACTCTTATCAGGAGATCGTCCAGGTATGGAATTACATTGACCCCCCTGGACCCTGAGCTGAAACATCATCATCTGCCATCACCTTCGTGAACACCCTCGGAGCTGTAGACAGGCTGAAGGGTAATGCCTGAAACTGGTAGTGATCGTTCAGTAGGGCAAACCTCAGATAGGCCTGATCAGGAGGCCAAATTGGGATATGTAGGTAAGCGTCCTTGATATCCAAGGATACTAGGAATTCCTGTTCCAGGCCTGTGATCACCGCTCTCAAAGATTCCATCTTGAATTTGAAAATCTTCAGGTAAGGATTCAAGGACTTCAGATTCAGAATGGGTCTCACAGACCCGTCTGGTTTTGGTATGACAGACAGGAGTAGTAACCTTGTCCTTGTTGTAGTAGGGGTACTGGAACAATGACCTGGGACTGGACCAACTTGTTTATGGCCAGTAGTAGCGTACCACATATACTTTCCAAAGCTGGTAAGCCTGATTTGAAAAACCGTTAGGGAGGAGTACCGTCAAACTCCAGCTTGTAACCCTGAGAGATAAGGTCCCTTACCCAAGCATCTTGGCAGGAACCGTCCCAGATGTGGCTGAAGTGACGCAACCGAGCGCCCACCACGAGATCTCCTCTGGGTGGGTGGGAACCGTCATGCTGAAGTCTTTGTGGGAGCAGAACTGGTGTTCTGGTCCTGAGATCCAGCAACAGCTGGTTTATTAGGTTTTCCTCTGGAGCCTCCAGCTGCGTTGGAGGCCCCTCTGGCCCTGGATCGAAATCTGGAGGACCGAAAGGACTGAGTAGACTGTCCCGGATAGGTACGTCTAGCAGGTGGAGCCCCCGAAGGGAGAAACATGGATTTTCCAGCAGTAGCTTTGGAAATCCATACATCCAATTCACCTCCAAAGAGCCATTCACCTTTGAAGGGAAGAGATTCCACATTACGTTTGGAGTCAGCATCAGCAATCCACTGACTTAACCATATGGCACTGGCGCAGACACAGCCATAGCCGTGGTCTTAGCATTAAGCGGTCCTCCAGCCGCTTAAGCCGCGCCTCCACCCCCCTGCCTCATGCCGTGAACATCTCAGCTTTGCTTGCATACTGCCATCAGGCTACCTCCCGCTTGCCTGCACCTCTTATCTGTCTGTCGCCCCTCCCCAATAGATTGTTAGCTCTTCAGAGCAGGGCCCTCTTTCCATTTGTTATCTAAGCCCTCGTCTCAACACATTACACTCACAGCTCTCCCCTACTCAATGACCATCTTTATCCTGCTAGTAAAGGCTCATCTCCATCTATGGCCACCAGCCTCTAGTAGTACGATGATCACTCCCTCAATACTTACATCTTAGCTGTATTATGTCTTGAGAATGTGTGGTGCTCTGTTACCTGTACTCTATTTCTGTTATTTATTTACTGTAATGCAATGTTTTGTCCCCTGTACTGTCCTTTGTACGGCGCTGCGAAACACATATGGCGCCTTATAAATAAAATGTAATAATAATATTGCCAATCTCTTTAAGGGAGTCACAGAGGACTCTTGCTGTGTCCTGAATGTGAGTCAGATGAGTAACAGTATGAACTAAGGTCATATTACCCGAGAGAACTTCCTTAATTTGATTAGCCCAGGAATGAATTGCATGTGTCATCCAGCAACCTGCAATGACCGGCCTTTGAGCAACACCTGCAGCAATGTAAATAGATTTTAGAGTGGTCTCAATTTTCCTATCTGCCGGGTACTTTACTGTAAAGGAGCCCGGAGCAGGGAGTACCGCCTTTTTAGAGAGACTGAGACGTCTACTGCAGGAGATTCTTCCTAGAATTTTCTGCCATCAGGGGCAAAGAGGAATGTATGCAAAAACCGTTTGGACACCTGAAACTTTTTATCTGGATTCTTCCAGGCCATTTTAAATAAGTAATCTAATTCCTTGGAATCAGGAAATGTGACTGCCATTTTATCTTGTGGGAGGAAAAATGACTGCTGAGTAGTAGCATTCTCCAGGGGGAGCTTTAACACATTCCTAATAGCCAATATGAGGGGCACAGTACCCTGGGTGGGGGTGGGATCCCCACTTATGGGGTCCACATCATCCCCATCATACTGTATATCATCATCAGTATCTGAGAGTAGTGCAGGTAAAGCACGTTTATGTGCACCCTTAGTAAACGGGGGGGATGGTTAGCAGTGAGACTTGCCACTGCTTGTTGCAGTTCCTGAGTCTTATTGAAATTTGCAGTGAGCTGAGATGACATATCAGACATCATAGTTTTGATAGCCCTCAACCAGGAGGGCTATCAGGGGGAGCCACATTGTTATCAGCATTCAAAGATGGCTGACTACACTGCTCACATGATATGGAGTCAGATGAACTAGGAGAGAATCTAGCATTACATACACTGCATGACTTCTGTTTTACCATTGTGAATCAGAAAAAACAGGTACAATCAGCGCTGCAAGTGTGCGGGTTCGGGTGGGTACGGCGTACCCTTAAGAATTTAGCGGTGGGTATGCCGTACCTGGGCCGCCGCTCCCTCCCTCCCTCCCCTGCTGCTGCTCACCGTGCCGCTGCTACCTTCAATTCGGCGACGGCCCGCAACTAATTGAAGGTAGACACTGAGGGGCAGGAGAGGCGCACGCTGCGCTCTCCTCCCCTCACAAACAGGAAGCAACAGCGCGGTAAGCAGCAGGGGATCGGGGGAAGGTGGGGCATGTGTACCTGGCACTGCGGTCACATCTGGCACTGGGGGCATCTCTGTATCTGGCACTGGGGGCATCTCTGGCACTGAGGGGCATTTGTGTATCTGGCACTGGGGGCATATCTGGCACTGTGGGGGCATTTCTGTATCTGGCACTGGGGGGGCATTTGTGTATCTGGCACTGGGGGGCAATGTATATCTGACACAGTGGGGGCATTTGTGTATCTGGTACTGTGGGACAATGTATATCTGGCACTCTGGGGCATTTGTGTATCTGGCACTGTGGGGCAACATGTATCTGACACTATTGGGGTTGTATGTGCATCTACTCTCCCCCATATGTGTGTCACGCCCCCATTTTCATTGGCCACGCCCCATGTGGCATTTGGCCACACCCATTTTTTGATGGGCACGCGCGCACACAGTACCGGTAAAACATTTTTTCCTACTTGCACCACTGGGTACAATACCCATACAACTCAGCCTGATATTGATATATTGCAAGCATGCCCTAGTGCATGTGAGAGGAGACACAGAAGAGAGAACCCTAACGCACCCAGCGCTGCACAGCCCCAGTGAGGCTGTCAGCATTTTTATATAAACACAGTGAGACTGTAATTTGATAAAATCCCTCAGAGGGATTGTTATTGTGCAGTAATATAGCGGCTCTCCCCCTCTCCCCCCGGTACCAGCGATCCAAGGACTGTTTGGAGGATCTGTGGAGGCTGCTGCTGCTATGCAGAGGAAGGCGTCAAAATTCCGCTGAGCCCGCTCTCGCCTAGCTCCGTCCCCCGTCATGGCGCCGGAGCTACCTCTGTATATTTATACTGGCCATGTCTCCCAAGTTGTAAAACTTTACATAAATGCTTGGTTTAACCTAAAGTAGCCAGTCTCACGTAGGGGCTATAGCGGGTCCCCGCCAGGAGGGGTCCGGTCGCCACACTGGCGCTTTTAGCCGCATAGTAAACCGGGAGACCCCCCTAGCAGGGGCCCTGGTTGATACTCACCACCGATGATTACCTTCAGACAGCGTTAGGGGTGTGCGGTATGCTGCGACAGCCAAGGCGCCATGCCCTGCTGAACAAACAGCCCCTCAGGACGGTGGTCCTGCAGTGGGGAAGCGGCTCTGCACCTGAAGAGGCTGGTGACCGTCCTCCCCCCTAACTCCCACGGTGCAGATATGATGTTGCCCAAACAGCATACCGAAATAAGTAAAACTTGAAAAGAAATTGAAGAAAAACTCTGGAGCTAGCAGGGTGTGCATCCTCTCCTGAGGGCACTTTTTTTTTTTTTTTAAACTGAGCTGTAGGAGGAGGCATAGAGGGGAGGAGCCAGCACACCCAGTGGAAGAAATTTAAAGTGCACTGGCGCCTTTGGACCCGTCTATACCCCATCGTACTAATTGTGTCCCCAATATCCCTTATGGATGCTAGAGAAATAAGATTATTTTGTTCCTATTGGTTCTTGGCATTATGGTGAAGGAGAAAACAATGTGTAATTTGGTCCTATTTTTAAATAACAGGATAAAATGGCACTTTACCAGGAAAAAGTTTTCTATCCTCTCCGTTGTGCTTTATTTCTTGAAGCATATTAATACCACAGGTGTGAGCACTCCATGTGGTCTTCTCCAGCTTCACTCTGGTGGAATGTTATGGAATTAGTAGTACCTGTCATGTTGTATGCAGCCCATTTGGTTGGTTCTGTAGAATACCCTAGGTGGCTCTGTAGAATCCCCTATATGCTTGTTTGTGGATAAAGTCACAAACCAATAATAAAGTCCATGAAATGTTAGCTGGATCCCCACATCTAAGAAAGGCATGTTACTAAAAATCTCATCTCCTGTCTTCATTCAGATATGTTTATTCTCCTCTGAAAGTGTTTACTGAACAAATAAAGCTGACTGTTGTGAAAATTTTCCAAAATTACGCAGAGCGAGGGACAGGGCAGAGGTCACATCAGGGGACCCTGTGCGAGAAGTTTTAACCACTTTGGTAAAACTCTAAATTTAATCTAAAATCACTGCCTTCACTTTTCGCCCATCAACAGCAAGACTGCTGACATTCGGAAAGGAAGTCATGCTATGGTTTACAGTGATCTATCAGTATTCATGTAAACTGACCTTTAGAATAAAGTTAAAACTATTAAAATCCTCTCAGTGTCTGTATGTATGGGCATAGAGCTATCTGGGTAATATGACCTTATTATGAAAGGTTGTGTGTTGACCCCCTACCCGTGCCACCTTATAGTTTTGGAAAATGTACTTAAATGATAGAAGCTGATGACTGCTACGGGCAACTTCACCACTGCTTCACTCTGTACACTGACTTATGCCAGTAAAGGTAATCATGCGTTACTTGGAATTTATTTACAACTTCAGTTAGGAAGATGCGTATGGTCTCTGCCAGACTGCACTACATTTCCCCAGTAAGATATGGACCAAGCAGTGGCCAGCTGGACCAATCCATTGTGGCAGTAGTAGAATTGTACACTGGATCTGCAGGTGCACGAGCCCCCATGTTTACTGCTTTTCAGTTATCCCATTATCTAGTTACTCTCTCTGTGCCCGTTCAGACATGATACTGCCACAAGATCCTTAGCATATTGTAGATTTATAATTATGTATCGATGCTCGGCATTGTGTCTCTTTTTTTTTTTGCTATCCCATGCATGATTTGCCTTCTATCACCCAAAACATTCCTTTGACATTATTATTTTCCATTGTAGTTTAATCAAACAAGTCACTGTGTCAGGATCGGAATAAGAGAGCTTAGCTGCTCTTATCTATACTAGGCTTTAAGCGCTGAGCCCAGGTGTGACGGAGGAGAGCCAGTGTTTTAAATACAGGTAAATATTCTGTCAAGACCACACAGCCAAGAGAAAAGAGATTTTTCAACAGAATAAAGAGGCCTCCGTTACATGTCTTTACAGTTGCTTTAGGGAGCCTCCAGTGTGTTGAACACTTGGCCACTGCCACCTGCACACACAAACAGTGAATATATCAATGAAAGGGAGATTATAGTAGGTTTCTGTAAATAATACAGGGGTGACCCAAAAACATATATTTAAACAAAGTACACCACCATTCATAATCAGCCACATGGAGGAAATGCATGAATTTTTCTAAAGCAAGCGGTTACACAAGAACACATTCTTATAGCTATTTCTTTATATCTCTGCACATACCTGGGTCCCTCCTGTCTCCATTTATATCACCTTCCTTCCACCCAATCCATCCTAAGCGGCCCCATTTAACTACGAGACATGACCCTTTTAGCACTCACAAATGGGGTTATGTTATCCTTTCAGTATTTAACAGACAGCAGCAAGCTTAGCTTACTGCGGTTTGTCACTGTACCGCTTACACCATCTATAGATGGCGAGAGTGATACCGTCCTCATTGCTGTCAACCGTGTTCCAGGCTTTGCCGATTCCCAGCTGAATGAAACTGTGATGCACATGCAGACTAGCCATCGCACATGCGCATTACAGAATACCCCATCACCGGCAGCAATAGCCCGCCAGTAACAGAGCAGCTGGTCCATGTAAGTAATGTTAAATACTACCTGCATATTTGTTAGTATCACTTCATTACTAAAACAAATTATGCCACTGGCAATGAGACTCATTAAATGGGGCCCTAAGTTCTATTATTTTTTTTTTTTTTTTACATTCAGTGATCTTAAAAGTTTCTCAATGGTGTTTTATTTCTCTCTAAATTACCAGTGTTATTTACTAGGGAAACAAAAAAACAAACAAACCTAAATTGTCTACAGATTTCAATAACCTGGATTTAGCCAAATATTGTTAGAAGATTTGGTATAAACTCGGGTGATGCAGTTTTATATTTTCCAAATATAGAAAACAGGATTTTAGTGTCACTTCAGTGTATTATGTTCCGAGCTGGATGGAAAATTTTTATAGGATCTCTGTTTAGAATGAAAAGGAAAAAGAGAAAATTAATTTTGAGAAAACTGTTTGAGAGCCGTGTCAGTGGGAGAACAGCGGGTGATCACACACGGGCCTATTCCGTCTCTTGGCTCGTCTTTACATTCCATACACTATGCGGTGTCTGTGCTGCTGAGCTTCTTGATGAAGCATCTACTAAGATTGTAACCATGGTCCCTGGGAAGCGGTCATTGACATGTGCTCCAAAAAGTCCTTAATCACCAACAGCGAATCAGTATAATATACATTTATAGTGTTCGGTACAGTCTGTTGAAACTACCTGGGAGAACGTTGTTTAAGTTCCAACATTAAGACAGCTCTTGGCTTTGTCATGTGATTTTTGGAAGTATTTTTTTTCCCAGTTTCTGCACTTATTTTGTGCCTAACTATGTGATGTGTTAATATTAATGGCATTGCTTCCGCATACTCAAAAAATAAATAAAATATGGGCTTGTTCACAATTTTGTCCTATCTGTACCCAGTTGTGATTTCTACTGCACAACAGAGACTCGCATGGAAAAAAAAGCGCATGTGGTCAAACCAGCTTTTAAACAAGATTGAACATAGTTGAGGAAAAATGCTGCTGTTGTCTCCTATCCACGTTCCATTGTCCATTATGGACAGGAGCAAGGTACAGGGACATCCTTGTTGCACACACGGGCTGATGCAGTTAAATGTACAGCAGGGCGCATCTTGTGTGAATTTGCACTGGTTAGATTATAAGTGCACGCCAGTACGGCTGAGACCGTAGATGCGATATTGGGTTGTGATATGTTGCTCTTGGGAAAACTAAATTTAGTGAAGGCATACTAACACTAAGGGGTATGCAGACCTAGAGGTAAGTAAAATTCCATCTTTTTGATGCACATCTTTTTCACCTAGTATAGGGCAGTTACAACTAGGTACTGATGATAGAAGCAGACCTGCTACAAAGACAGAAGTGCCGCATCCAAATAAGCATACAGCTCTTCATTTGAGCAGTGAGGGAAACGTAGTCCTTTCTGAATTAATAACGCGTCACACTTTTGAAAAGCGTTTTGAAGGTGAACAGTAATCCCTATGGCAGTGCACTGTGTATACAGTTCACCACTGAGCACTGGAATGGTTGTGTCCAAGGGGGAAATGTATATCGCCTTCTAAAGAGTAGAGAAGTTTCTCATAACAACCAATAAGCTTCTAGCTAGCATTTATCAAGTACATTCTAGAAATTAAGTAGAAGCAGAGTGTTTTCTGTGGACAACTTCTCCACTCTTAAGAATGTTTAGATAAATTTCCCTGTGTGTCTAAGAAATGATGGATAAGTGTTGTATATTACATTATTGTCTCCACTGCTGATGTAACTACAGTATAGCACAGGAGTGGATACCACAATCTAGAACACAGGATTTGATGATTATCGCAGAAGCAGCACATGGTCGGCGTGGAGTACTGTTGACCCCTCTCTCCCTCTCCACCCACCTTCCTTTTATTTCACCTTTTATGTTTTGCAGCAGCAGTAGGTTCGGAGTGCTTCCCTTTCATCAGTGCCGCCAGAATGACCTGTGAATTGAACATTAACCACCCACTGCCTCTGATATGTTAATCATTAATCTCACCCATTAATGCTGCAAGAACCAGCAGCGTTCTCTTGTCTCCTGCCTTGAATTCTCACTGCTCCCACCTTTAGCATAAGGCAGGGGTCGTCTGAGGAACTTTGGAAAGTGCCCGGATGAACTCTAAGACACCATCAGGTGGCAGTGGCACCCATACGAAAGTAACAGGGTGCTCAAAGCCAGTCTCACTGAGCCAGAAGAGTTGAGTTCAGATAACCAATTCTCATAGTTACACGGCTTGCATGGCATTCCTGTATCTCCACACAGAGGCTTCAACAAAGCTATCTCTGCTGCAATCTATATTTTAACCCGCACTATGCTCAGCAATGTTTATATTAAAGCTTACTGTTTGCTTTATAGCTGGACAAATTTAGACTTTGGTCTTAGAGATGAACATATTGAAAAGTTTATTTCTTCTGGTTTTAATGCAACTGCATCCATATAAAATGTGACCATTACTAAAAAAATTGATGTTTCTGCAGCGAGGTACACTGGTATTCCACAGGGAATAACATCGGGGTGTAGAGTTGGATCGTGATCCGAGGCACCAACAGGCTAAAGCTTTGATTGTTCCCAGGATGCATTGTATCGCCTCCTCTATAGCCCCGCCTCCAGGCGCTGGAGCTCAGTTTGTAAGTTGGTGCCTGCAGTGCAGGCAGCTAACAGGTGGGGCTGCGCTAGGCAGCCCTGAAAAGAGCTTTTTAAGAAGACTTCAAGGGCCGCAGCACTTTGTATGTCATTCTGACATGCTTTGCTGCTGCTCCATCACCTCCCTCAGTGGCGCTGCATACTCCCGCGGCCTGGTTCCCAGGTGTTTACAGCTGGGATGCATCGGTTTCTAGGCACACCACCGCTGCTGCTCTCCTGGATCACGTGGCTGCATGACAGGTAAGTGGGTCTCCCAGGTGGGACCCGCCGGTAAATCGCGATCCGGTTGCGATCCCAGGAGACGAACCGTGCCGCTGGCGTGGACACTGTGGCCATACAGGGACCTCACTATATCCACCAGGGCAGGGAACACGGGTCGGATTGACTAAAATCCATTTGTAACAGGCTCCACAGTACCCGGTGGTGAAGTCCAGCAGAGGGGATAAGGCTCTGACCTGTAGCCCCTCCCCCAGCTCCGGGTACCATCTATTGCTGGTGTTCCTGCCGTGGAGCTGCATTTCTCTCTCCCTCACTCCCTGCTGAGATTTTGGCGCCATCTTCACTACTAGCTGGGCTGATCTCCGGGACTGCTGGGCACTGTCTCCTCTGTAAAACCGCCTGCGTTGTCAGCGCTGTGTTTTTCAGACACTTAAGTATTCTACATGTCATTTTAGACAGTGTTAGTTAAGAACAAGTGTACTGCTATATGAATATTTAGTACAAGTTTTCTGTGATGTACATCCAGTATCTACTGTGCATTGTTAGATCTATACACATAAATAGTGATATGTAAATTACCAGTCCAGTGCAGTTTTATATGTAATAATTTCTGCATTGTACATGTGACTGTGTATAGTATTGCACAGGATATACTATTTTGTATTTTTCTCTGTGTGCTTCAGTCACCTTATACCAGATGTAGACCTGATGGTGGCTCAACACAATCACAAGGTTCTAGTCTTCGGAGCAAGGACCAGGCATCCTCAAGCAGCGTTCGTGGACGCACTGGCAATTCCATGGAACTTTCGGCTGCCATACGTGTTCCCTCCAGTGTTCCCTCCCAGTGCCCAGGGTAAATCGGACATTCAAGCAAGAAGGAGGAATACTACTTCTAGTCGCTTCAGCGTGGCCCAGGCGGCATTGGTTCTCAGACCTGCAGGGTCTCTCGATAGTGCATCCTCTTCTACTTCCTCAACGCCCAGACCTCCTCGTTCAGGGCCCTTGTGTCTGGCCAGACTGGCTTTGACGGCGCGGCTCTTGAAGCTTCGTTCCTGAGAGCAAAAGGATTCTTTGAGGCGGTCATTCAAACTATATTAAAGGCCCGTAAACCAGTTTCGGCTTGGATTTATTATAGGGTCTGGAATTCTTACTTCACCTGGTGTGCTGCTAAGAATTATGATGCATATACTTTCAGAACTTCCAGGCTTCTGGCTTTTCTACAACAGGGCCTAGACTTGTGCCTTCGTCTGGCCTCTCTCAAGGTCCATATATCTGCCTTGTCGGTGTGGTTTCAGGGAAAAATTGCGTCTCTTCCTGACGTTTACACTTTCACTCAGGGTGTTCTACGGATTCAACCTCCCTATGTCCCTCCTGTGGCTCCATGGGATCTGTCTGTTGTTCTGCATGCCCTACAAGAGTCTACATTTGAACCTCTTGAGTCTGTGGACCTTTAATGCCTTACACTTAAGGTTGTATTTCTATTGGCTGTTGCCTCTGCTAGGGGGGTGTCGGACTTTGGCGCTTTATCCTGTCGTCCACCCTTTCTGATATTTAACCGTGATTGGGCAGTTCTTCGAACTGGCACAGGTTATTTGCCTAAGGTGGTATCATCTTTTCACCTTAACCAGGTTCCGGCCTTCATCTCTTCTGATTTGTCCTCCAAAGAAAGATCTTTGGATGTGGTACGGGCTCTCCGTGTTTATGTGGAATGGACTGCCTCTATCAGGATGTCAGATTGCCTTTTTGTACTTTTTTTGTTTTCACAAACGTTGCTGGCCTGCGAATAAGTAGACCTTGGCTAGATGGATTAGAATGGTGATTGCACAAGCCTATGCGCAGGCTGGGCTCCCGGCTCCTGTTGCTATTAAAGCCCATTCTACTCAGTCTGTTGGACTTTCTTGGGCAGCCCGCCGTGACGCATCCGCAGAATAATTGTGCAAGGCGGCTACGTGGTCCTCAGTGAACACGTTCATCAGGTTCTATGCCTTTTGATACTTCCGCCTCCCAGGATGCTTTCTTGGACGTCGGGTTCTTGTGCCCGCTACAGTGCTTCCCCTCCCATGAGGAACTGCTTTAGGACTTCCCAGATGTTATTCCCTGTGGAATACCAGTGTACCCCGCTGCAGAAAAGGAGATTTATGGTAGACTTTTATGGTAGACATTGTTAAATCTCTTTCTGCCAGGTACACTGGATTCCACAGGGCGCCCACCCTGACGTACTTTGCTTCTTTGGGTTTGTATGGCATTAGCATCTACCGTCTCTTACCTGCTACTGCATTGGACTGGTTAACGAAACTGAGCTCCAGTGCCTGGAAGCGGGGCTATAGAGGAGGCGATGCAGTGCATCCTGGGAACAGTCAAAGCTTTAGCCTGTTGGTGCCTCGGATCAAGATCCAACTCTACACCCCGATGGTATTCCCCGTGGAATCCATGTACCTCGCAGAAAGATTTTAACAATGGTAAGTCTACCATAAATCTCCTTTTCTGGTTTAATATATTTTGACATATTGAAGAAAGTACAAACACCAGTATAAGCGCGTCCTAAACAGGATAAAATGTCCTATACATAATACAGTCCCTCCAAAAACCTCTCTGTTGGGGTACTTGTTTACCTTACAATAGAAAGATATATAACGTGTAGAACCACCACAATGTGAAGATAGGTACACACTGTAAGATTTGCCAAACGACGGTAATGAGTAGTGAATTTAGTCGGAATCCCGGCGGTCAAAATACCGACCTTGAGATGCCGCAGCGCCGCCAGAGCTATTCCCATTCCTGGGTGTCCACGACGCCCATGGAGTGGGAATAGAGCCTGCAAGAGGCTTCATTCTACTTGCCCCCCCGCCGGCATTCTGACTGTCGGGATCCTGGTGTCTGTATTTTGACCGCCAAGATTCCGACTGTTGGGATCCCGTACCCAACCCACGAGTAGAGCCATTTTGACCAACCAAAACAAACCCAAAAACAGACGATATACAGAATGCACACTACTACACTATTTGTTTTGTTTATACTAACCCTTCATCTTGACAATGGTGTGTCTATACACTAGACATCAGGCTGAGGTCCGTACACACTAAAAAAACTTGTACGATACAAAAACGACATGAATGAGCTAGAGAGAGCAGATTCTTCATAATTTGGACGGAGTGTTGAACCCTGGTGCTGCGTACATGCAGCAATTATCAGGCGGCATTCTGACCAGAAATTGTATAATGTGTACCTAGCTTGTGGAGGTATGGTTGGTGTAAATCCTACTCGCATAAAACTCTTGTCCCTTCGTACATGAAAACCGTCAAATGCTCCCACAGGGTAACAGGAATAAACTTGTACTTAACGCTGCTCCTCTGAACATACTGAGTAATAGCTCCTCCATAGGGGGGGGAATTCAATGAATAGCTCTGGGAGAGTGCGAACAGAATCCTCTAGCCACTTACAGCGTGGCCAGTTGCATCGCTGCGGCAACTCACTTGCAGAGCCATTCAATATCGCATTTAATTGAATTCCCCCCATAGTGCAAAACTATTCAATTAAAATTCATATCATATAAAAAATGTAACAAAAATACCATACGGAGAGATGTCCGTGTACTGTTAAATTGTTTATATGATATGAAAGTTACTGCAATTTTTTTTAATGTGTATGTGTGTGGGGGGTCCTAGTGTGTTAAAATAAATACTATATATGTATGTCTAATTGGGGTATCCCTGGTATGCGTGTGTACCTATAGCTGCAGTAATAGATGTTTGTGAATTTATTACATAACTTTTGCACGCTTTGTTTTTGTGTGGAATTTATTATAGCTGCATAATTGAGAAGTATATGCCATAAGATAACACTGTTAAAACTTGCAGAGTAGGTGCTACATACCAGAGTTTCTGCATTCTGTGCTTTAACTGTATGATGTAAATGACCAATCAGAATGAACACAAAAGGGGGTATTGAGAAACCAAATGACTGCCCTCCTGTACCTGAAAAGGTCACTTTACACCAACCCCTCAAATATTTCAGGGTTGATACATTAGGTATTCTGTGTTCCATAAATGATGCCGCTGCAGGCAAAAAAACACACAGGATAATGTCCGCCCTGATCTATGGCTTGCCTAAATGCACACTAATATACAGGGCTTCCATGTTTAATGTTTTGAAATGTGAGGTATCCAACTTGTGTATTTCAGTAGTTAAGGTAATGTTTTTTATAAATCATTCCCTGTATTAATTTTTTGTAATGTTACTTTCTCTAACGTCCTAGTGGATGCTGGGGACTCCGTAAGGACCATGGGGAATAGACGGGCTCCGCAGGAGACATGGGCACTTTAAGAAAGAATTTAGTTCTGGTGTGCTCTGGCTCCTCCCTCTGTCCCTCCTCCAGACCTCAGTTTGAATCTGTGCCCGGACAAGCTGGGTGCTGTTCAGTGAGCTCTAGTGAGCTTGCTGTAAAGAAAGTATTTTGTTAGGTTTTTTTGTTTTCAGGGAGCTCTGCTGGCAACAGACTCCCTGCATCGTGGGACTGAGGGGAGAGAAGCAGCCCTACTCTCTGCAGATAGGTCCTGCTTCTTAGGCTACTGGACACCATTCGCTCCAGAGGGATCGTACACAGGATCTCACCCTCGTCGTCCGATCCCAGAGCCGCGCCGCCGTCCCCCTCGCAGAGCCGGAAGACAGAAGCCGGGTGAAAGAAGCAAGAAGACTTCGAAATCGGCGGCAGAAGACTCCAGTCTTTACTGAGGTAGCGCACAGCACTGCAGCTGTGCGCCATTGCTCCCACACACACCCACATACTCCGGTCACTGTAAGGGTGCAGGGCGCAGGGGGGAGGCGCCCTGGGCAGCAATTTAGGACCTCTTTGGCAAAAGTTTACATATATACAGTTGGGCACTGTATATATGTATGAGCCCCCGCCAAAAATTGTATATTAAAGTGGGACAGAAGCCCGCCGCTGAGGGGGCGGGGCTTCTTCCTCAGCACTCACCAGCGCCATTTTTTCTCCACAGCTCCACTGAGCGGAAGCTCCCCAGGCTCTCCCCTGCAGATACACGGTAGAAGAGGGTAAAAAGAGAGGGGGGACACATAATTTGGCGCAAAGATCAATATAACAGCGGCTACTGGGTTAACATTAAGTCACTGTGTTATTCCTGGGTTATATAGCGCTGGGGTGTGTGCTGGCATACTCTCTGTCTCTCCAAAGGGCCTTGTGGGGGAACTGTCTTCAAAAAGAGCATTCCCTGTGTGTGTGGTGTGTCGGTACGCTTGTGTCGACATGTTTGACGAGGAAGGCTATGTGGAAACAGCGGGAGCAAATCAATGTGGTGTCTCCGCCGACGGCGCCGACACCTGATTGGATGGATATGTGGAAGGTTTTAAATGATAATGTTAATTCCTTGCATAAAAGGTTGGATAAAGCTGAAACCTTAGGACAGTCAGGGTCTCAGCCCGTACCTGATCCTATGTCGCAGAGGCCGTCAGGGTCTCAGAAGCGCCCACTATCCCAAATTGTTGACACAGATACCGACATGGATTCTGACTCCAGTGTCGATTACGATGATGCAAAGTTACAGCCTAAATTGGCTAAATCCATCCGTTATATGATTATAGCAATTAAGGATGTGTTGCACATCACAGAGGAAACCCCAGTCCCAGACAAGAGGGTTCATATGTATGGGGAAAAAAGGCAGGTGGTGACCTTCCCCCCTTCACACGAGCTAAATGAGTTATGTGAAAAGGCTTGGGAATCTCCAGATAAAAAACTGCAGATTTCCAAACGGATGCTTATGGCGTATCCTTTCCCGCCAACGGACAGGTTACGCTGGGAATCCTCCCCTAGGGTGGACAAAGCTTTAACACGCTTATCCAAGAGGGTAGCCCTGCCGTCACAGGATACGGCCACCCTAAAAGATGCTGCGGATAGAAAGCAAGAGGGTACCCTGAAGTCCATTTATACACATTCAGGTACCTTACTAAGGCCGGCAATTGCGTTGGCCTGGGTATGTAGTGCTGTAGCAGCATGTACGGATACCTTATCTGAGGAACTTGATACCTTAGACAAGGATACTATATTAATGACCCTGGGGCATATAAAAGACGCTGTCCTATATATGAGAGATGCTCAAAGAGACATTAGCCTACTGGGCTCTAGAATAAATGCTATGTCGATTTCTGCCAGAAAGGTCCTGTGGACTCTGCAATGGACAGGTGATGCCGACTCAAAAAAGCACATGGAGGTTTTACCTTACAAGGGTGAGGAATTGTTTGGGGAGGGTCTCTCGGACCTGGTCTCCACAGCTACTGCTGGAAAGTCAAATTTTTTGCCATATGTTTCCTCACAACCTAAGAAAGCACCGTATTACCAAATGCAGTCCTTTCGATCACAAAAAGGCAAGAAAGTCCGAGGTGCGTCCTTTCTTGCCAGAGGCAGAGGCAGGGGCAGAGGAAGGAAGCTGCACAACGCAGCTAGTTCCCAGGAACAGAAGTCCTCCCCGGCTTCCACTAAATCCACCGCATGACGCTGGGGCTCCACAGGCGGAGCCAGGCCCGGTGGGAGCGCGTCTCCGAAATTTCAGCCACAAGTGGGTTCACTCCCATTTGGATCCCTGGGCAATAGAGATTGTGTCTCAGGGATACAAGCTGGAATTCGAAGAGATGCCTCCTCACCGATACCTCAAATCGGCCCTGCCAGCTTCCCCCTTAGAGAGGGAAATAGTGTTAACTGCAATTCACAAATTCTATCTTCAACAGGTGGTGGTCAAGGTTCCCCTCCTTCAACAAGGACAGGGTTATTTTTCGACCATGTTTGTGGTACCGAAACCGGACGGTTCGGTCAGACCCATATTGAATTTAAAATCCCTGAACATATAACTGAAAAAGTTGAAGTTCAAGATGGAATCGCTCAGAGCGGTCATAGCAAGCCTGGATGGGGGGGATTTTATGGTGTCTCTGGACATAAAGGATGCATACCTTCATGTCCCCATTTATCCACCTCATCAGGCGTACCTCAGATTTGTGGTACAGGATTGTCATTACCAATTTCAGACGTTGCCGTTCGGTCTCTCCACGGCACCGAGAATATTTACCAAGGTAATGGCGGAGATGATGGTACTCCTGGGGAAGCAGGGGGTCACAATTATCCCATACTTGGACGATCTCCTCATAAAGGCGAGGTCAGGAGACCAGTTGCTGATCAGCGTAGCACGCTCTCTGGAAGTGTTACGACAACACGGCTGGATTCTAAATAGTCGCAGTTGATTCCTACGACTCGTCTGCCTTTCCTGGGCATGATTCTGGACACAGACCAGAAGAGGGTTTATCTCCCGATGGAGAAGGCTCAGGAACTCATGACACTGGTCAGAAACCTATTGAAACCAAAACAGGTGTCTGTGCATCACTGCACGCGAGTCCTGGGAAAGATGGTGGCATCATACGAGGCTATTCCCTTCGGCAGGTTCCATGCGAGGACCTTTCAATGGGATCTACTGGACAAATGGTCCGGATCACATCTTCAGATGCATCGGTTAATCACCCTATCCCCCAGGGCCAGGGTGTCTCTCCTGTGGTGGTTGCAGAGTGCTCACCTCCTTGAGGGCCGCAGATTCGGCATTCAGGACTGGGTCCTGGTGACCACGGATGCAAGCCTCCGAGGGTGGGGGGCAGTCACACAGGGAAGAAATTTCCAAGGTCTGTGGTCAAGTCAGGAGACTTGCCTCCACATCAACATCCTGGAACTAAGGGCCATATACAACGCCCTGCGCCAAGCGGAGTCCCTACTTCGCGACCAACCGGTTCTGATTCAGTCGGACAACATCACCGCAGTGGCTCATGTAAACCGCCAAGGCGGCACAAGGAGCAGGGTGGCCATGGTAGAAGCCACCAGAATTCTTCGCTGGGCGGAGAATCATGTAAGCGCACTGTCAGCAGTCTTCATTCCGGGAGTGGACAACTGGGAAGCAGACTTCCTCAGCAGACACGACCTCCACCCAGGAGAATGGGGACTTCATCAAGAAGTCTTCACGTAGGTTGCAAGTCGGTGGGAACTGCCACAGGTGGACATGATGGCTTCCCGCCTCAACAAAAAGCTACAGAAGTATTGCGCCAGGTCAAGAGACCCTCAGGCGATAGCTGTGGACACACGGGTGACGCCGTGGGGGTTCCAGTCGGTCTATGTATTTCCTCCTCTTCCTCTCATACCCAAGGTGCTGAGAATCATAAGGAAAAGAGGAGTGAGAACAATACTCATTGTTCCGGATTGGCCAAGAAGGACTTGGTATCCAGATCTGCAAGAAATGCTCACAGAGGACCCGTGGCCTCTGCCTCTAAGACAGGACTTGTTGCAACAGGGACCCTGTCTGTTCCAAGACTTACCGCAGCTGCGTTTGACGGCATGGCGGTTGAACACCGGATCCTAGCAGAAAAAGGCATTCCGGATGAGGTCATTCCTACGCTGATAAAGGCTAGGAAGGACGTGACTGCTCAACATTATCACCGTATATGGCGGAAATATGTTGCTTGGTGTGAGGCCAGGAATGCCCCTACGGAGGAATTCCAGCTGGGCCGTTTCCTTCACTTCCTACAGTCGGGAGTGACTTTGGGCCTAAAATGGGGTTCCATTAAGGTCCAGATTTTGGCCCTATCCATTTTCTTTCAAAAAGAACTGGCTTCTCTGCCTGAAGTTCAGACGTTTGTAAAGGGAGTGCTGCATATTCATCCCCCTTTTGTGCCTCCAGGTGCACCTTAGGATCTTAACGTGGTGTTGAGTTTCCTGAAATCACACTGGTTTGAACCACTCAAGTCGGTGGAATTGAAATATCTCACGTGGAAGGTGGCCATGTTACTAGCCTTGGCTTCGGCTAGGCGGGTGTCAGAATTGGCGGCTTTGTCACATAAAAGCCCTTATCTGGTTTTCTATGCGGATAGAGCAGAATTGCGGACCCGCCCACAATTTCTGCCGAAAGTGGTTTCATCCTTTCATATGAACCAACCTATTGTGGTGCCCGTGGCTACTACTGACTTGGAGGATTCCGAGTTACTGGATGTGGTCAGGGCTTTGAAGGTTTATGTAGCCAGAACGGCTAGGGTCAGGAAAACAGAATCTTTGTTTATCCTGTATGCTTCCAACAAGCTTGTGGCGCCTGCTTCAAAGCAGACTATTGTTCGCTGGATCTGTAACACGATTCAGCAGGCTCATTCTGCGGCTGGATTGCCGCTGCCTAAATCAGTTAAGGCCCATTCCACAAGGAAGGTGGGCTCTTCTTGGGCGGCTGCCCGAGGGGTCTCGGCATTACAACTTTGCCGAGCGGCTACTTGGTCAGGTTCAAACACCTTTCCAAGGTTCTACAAGTTTGATACCCTGGTTGAGGAGGACCTTGTGTTTGCTCATTCGGTGCTGCAGAGTCATCCGCACTCTCCCGCCCGTTTGGGAGCTTTGGTATAATCCCCATGGTCCTTACAGAGTACCCAGCATCCACTAGGACGTTAGAGAAAATAAGATTTTACTTACCGGTAAATCTATTTCTCGTAGTCCGTAGTGGATGCTGGGCGCCCGTCCCAAGTGCGGACTTCTTCTGCAATACTTGTATATAGTTATTACTTAAATAAGGGTTATGTTGTGGTTGCATCAGGGTTGATCTGATGCTCTGTTGTTGTTCATACTGTTAACTGGGTAAGTTTATCACAAGTTATACGGTGTGATTGGTGTGACTGGTATGAGTCTTGCCATGGATTCCAAAATCCTTTCCTTGTACTGTCAGCTTTTCCGGGCAGTTTCTCTAACTGAGGTCTGGAGGAGGGACATAGAGGGAGGAGCCAGATCACACCAGAACTAAATTCTTTCTTAAAGTGCACATGTCTCCTGCGGAGCCCGTCTATTCCCCATGGTCCTTACGGAGTCCCCAGCATCCAATACGGACTACGAGAAATAGATTTACCGGTAAGTAAAATCTTTTTTTTTTTTTTTCTTCTTTCTTGTATTACCATACAAAGTTTGCCCTTTTTTTTTTTAACATTGTTTTCAAAATGATCTATTCTTGTCAGCTGTTTTAAATGTAATTGTAGATCCCCTAACCCCAAATTACAGCAACGTTCAAAACTCTGAAAAAGGTGGCTCTAGAGAAAACTACAATATTAAAGTATTGCGTGTCCATTATGTTGTGATAGAAGTGTCAAGATCCCGATGTGTGTTTTGTATTCTGTACAGAGCAGTTGTTTCCTAGGAGACTGCAAGCTTGTTTATCAGCTCTGGTTTCTGCAGTGCATTTTAATTATGTTTTAAAAATGCAATCATTCAAAAGGCAAAACCAAGTCAGTCTTGCCATTTAACTGATTGCCCCTTTAAAATAACAACCAGACTCACCAGGAAGTCACTGATGCCTACAATTTGCAGTCTATTAAATTTACCCCTTGCGGCCCAAAAACATTGACACACTTACAACTAGGGTCCCAGCTGAAAAAAAAAGTTTTTTATTGTGTTCGGTTTCACTACTATCTTGTAATGTTGAGTAATGGGGACAGGTGACGCAACAGTGCACAGGCCGGCCTGGGTGTGTGGACTTTTAAGGGTTGATCTATTAAATCTAAAAATTAACAGTGGTGGTGTTGTCAATAGCAACTAATCAGATTCTGTTTCCTTTTCTATGATGCAATATAGATAATATATTTATTATCTGGTTGCTATGTGTAACACCACCACACTGTTCATTTTTAGAAGCTGCACTCTTTGAGGAAGTCCAGTGCAATTCAACTGTTTTGAGTGCCCATCAATTGTCGCACCCAAAAGTACTTAGTTTAGCTGCATACAGCGGTTAAACCCATCTGAAGTCCTGGTTAGAGCACCCAAACCACAGTCTTTCCTTACATTTCTGCTCACCACTTCAGGAGCCTGCAAGCAGACATGATCGGAGCAACAATTGGGTAGAAGTGAAGCCGCTAAATCTCTATAATATTGCAGAAACATCTGAGTGTATTTTCTACATGAAAAAAAATAGAAAAAAGTGCTTAAACATGCTCACAAAAGCATAGTATATACTTGTGCGACACAGGCGGCACCTATCTGTGTCATAGGAGCATTAGGAGACAGCCAATCATTCGTGCCAACAGCTGTCACCGGCGCTGCTATAATCCACCCTTCCAGGCTCAAGTAGGGGTAAGAAACCGAATGCAAATCTGCATGGGTGTATATGCGTGAGCCCACACTTCTGGGTGCAAGCAGCGTGAGGCAAGACATGTTACGCCATCTGCCGTAGTACTTTTTCTATGTCCGCCCCAACGTCTTCCACCACTGCTGAAGATAAAACTGTGAAACTCTGAATGCTTATACCTCCACAAAGTTTGGTTAGTCTGTTTCTCATGCATCCTGTTTCATTCTTAGTTAAGCTACAGCTGGTTTTGATGGTTCAGTGGTAAAATGTTTTATCTGTTGGGCATAGTGACTGTCTCCTCACAAATAGTGTTATCAAACATTGTCTATCAGTTGACCAAAAAGAAAATATATTTGCAGAAGGCTCCATC
This sequence comes from Pseudophryne corroboree, assembly GCF_028390025.1. NCBI lineage: Eukaryota > Metazoa > Chordata > Amphibia > Anura > Myobatrachidae > Pseudophryne > Pseudophryne corroboree. Next base: position 277,858,009 of record NC_086444.1, read on the forward strand.
AATGTATGTAATATAGATTTTAGTCACGAGAGGAGGAATACGATAAAGGACATTTCATTTAAAGAAAACACCACTTCTACAGATTTTTGAGCCTATTTTCTATGAATAAACTTTAAATGTAGAAAAACTCCAACAGCACTGGTAACCAAGAACACCAGTTTGTTTGTGTTTTAACTTGGCCGTCCTTTGCCTCCTAGTCTCGCTGTCTCATAATTTTAAAGCTGCGTATCTAGGCATTCCCTGAGCTCTCTGTAACATGCCCACAAACCTAATGTAGTCATAGAAGTCCCACTGAGCTCTGTACTCCTTACCCTGAATACAAGTCGTGGTTGTCTTCTAATTAGTGTGTTAGAAGCCGCATCACAGACCAGAACTGAATAACCACCTGACTACTGGCCCATGTCGCTGAGAAACTATTCCAGTAAATCCACACACACCTTCCTCATTGTTTCTACTGGCCTATCTAATTTTTTTTTTTTTTTAAAGTCCTATCTGCCCATTAGTCTAAATACCAACTTGGACCATTTCAACAGTGGGACAATGCTCTTCTCCTGTTTTCCTAGTTTTGAAAGTACCTACGCAAGATCAGTTTAGTAGTGGAAAGTTTTGAAAGTCATGAAGCAATGATACCATTAATGGACAACTGATACCCCACACAATGCAAACTTTCAGGCAACAATGTATTATGGTTCTGACAAATTTTGCAATGACCTGGATCACGTGAAATATGAAGCACCTTTAGCGTCAATTCTTTAATTTACCTCGGATTATGCTGTGCCAATTATGAATTGGAAAACCTAGGGGAAAATTGTAGTGTGGCTGAAATGGGTCATCCTGGAAGGTGTACTCTTACAGGACGCTCATAGGCTTGTTTTTACAGGATTTTCATTCTATGTGCCCATTACATGTTTTTTCCTGCTATTTAGTCACTTGGGTTTATTATCCTTCCTTTTTTATTTTTAAAGTTAGATTTATTTTATTTTTTAAATAAATTCTTTACCATTATATTATTATATTATTATATATTATGGTGATGGTAATTGCTGCCATAATAACCATTTGGAAGTGTTTTATGTCTAAAGTTCAATCCATTGTTTTACAAAACCTCTGTTTTTCTTCTGTTTTGTGGTCCGATTTAAGACTTTGTATAGTCTTAAAAATAGACTGCCTCTTTAAACCCTCACCATACCTGCCAATTCCATAAAGAGGATGGTTAGCACAGTCAGTGTTTATAGACCTTGCTAAACTGCTTTGCCAAACATACTATATATAGCCAATGGTTATCAACCTCTTTTATATCTTGCCGACACTTACAGTTTCGCAACAGCTTGAAACATACAAATTGACCATCCCAGCTACACAGAGTTCAGAGATGTAAGCTCCATCTATTTGTATTGTACAGTAGATTTCTATACTTCGCTGGTGGCTTTAACATTGACACTTGCTGCAGTAGACTGTTGATATTTTGAAGCTTTAAGTGACTTATCAATAACTGGATACCTTACAACTTGATGATTGTGATAACAGCATTGACTTCTAATAGTATTGGTTTTATTGCAGTGTGTTGTTTTGGTAATAGGTACAGCAATATGGCATCACCTGCAAAATGTTGAAAAGTACAATTAAGATCTTGCTAATTTAGGAAAGCATGCTGCAGTCCTTCCTCTGTGCCTGTATTAGGCAGAACAAGTCAATCACACATGCTGCCATCCTGCCATGTGATCAGTCTGAGTTGGCCACACCCATAAGTGGGGAAATGGGAGGAGACAAGCAACTGTATCTTTTCCAGAATCACATACTGTAGGTGGGAATGTTGATGATAGACTTTAGAGACCAGCTCTGACAATTTTCCAACACATTCACCAACATGTCCATATCTATCATAGGATAATTATGAAACGTGGTAACACTATGAAACCGCCCTGCTTGTGATACTGAACTAAGAGGTATATGGCATGTGTTTTTATCAATACTGTCCTATTTGATCATCCCTGAGTAAACGTGAACTCTCATTACGCCTGATCGTGTTAATTTAATGTATAAATTCAATCTCCTACTACACCTGAGCCATTACTCTTGATATCTATATAGACTTGATATGACCGCAACAAGAGTCTTCCATTCCTTAATAAATGTAGAACCCATCACATCAGTTATTGATTTTTTTTTTATCTTTCATTACCCTTTATCTTCTGATTAAAAGCCCATTACCCATATGAGGTTACTGACTCGCTGTACTAGGCTTCTGGTACATAGTGGCCTAATTCTAATATGATTCAGTCTGAAAGATTTGCCAGGGTCACCGTTCTTAAGACTGGTAAACTTCCACCGCTGGTCATAGTCTTTCACAGGCTCACCCTGTACTTGTTTGTGCTTGTTATAAACCCATTCATAATTAAGAGGCAAAGCGTCTTGTGTGGAAAGTTAGTTCAAAAGATTTTTTTTTCCCCTGCTTTGCTCCACCTTTCTTCCCTGGGGCTCCCCTAAAGCCTCACAACATGGGCGGATTACCAGAGAAAGAACTCATTATTAACTACTTCACAACCAGAAGCTTATGTTGGCACAATTGGCAACTCTGCATTAAAAACACTTCCCTCCCTTAAACAATTGTTCTAATGTAGTCTCTGCCCTGGGCCTTTCTGGAACTTGTGAATATTATTTTTGCCTTTTCTAAGTACTAATCTGATTATAGATGAGCACTCACAGATGATAATGATGGCTTGAAGGGACATAGTTATGGCGGAGGTCACAAATAAGAGGGGATCTGACAGAAGCAATAGCTTGCAGAGAAAACAGCACAGAAGGGAGTGAGAATGAGCGGAGAGAGAGGGGAGAATAGGAGAACAGAGTAAGAGATTGCATTCCATGCTGTTTGTGACTTCGCTGCTTTGATCTCCTGCCAAGAGAACCTGCAAGGTCAGAGCCAGCAGCCCTAAAGTTCCGGATATGTGAGGCTTGTGGAATGCTGGAGTACATGTAAGAAGTGTGTGTAATGGGTTTGATAGGTGCTTCCAGCAGTAGCACAGCTCCACCAAGAGTAATGTAATGTTTGAGAAAGCTACTTTTGTTGGGATTGCAACAGACATGCATGGATCTCAAAATTGGGCTTCATTCGTTAAAGTTCACTGCATGTATATACAGCCCCCTCTCATGCTGGTCGTAGTCAAAATGCTGAAATTGGCTATAATGACATTCATAGTGTTGACACCACAATGCCAACAGTTGAAACTGTATATGAGGTAAGTAAGTGCTAACAGATACATTTAGTTTAAACTATTTATTTTTGAAAAAGTTTACTTATAGCCTGTGGGTACCGATCAAAACACATCCATTTTCAGTCTGTTATAACATGCAGATTACATATGGTTTAACATTCAGAAAGGGCATAAGAATGCACAAACAATAAAACATTTAAAAAAATGCATCATACAACACACACAAATAAATAAATAAATGAAAAACTAACAAAAGGTATCCTAAACGATTTTCAATTGTTTTTTTTATCGTGCATCGAATAAAAACAGTCTGGGTGTAGCTGCATAAAGCGGCTAAACCAGACTAAACTAATGGTCGTGATGCGAAAAGTGCAGTTAGGATGCCCAAACGGGTCACTTTTCGCACGATCCAGCTCGCCACCGCATGGGGAGGGGGTGGCTGCAAGCTGAAATGACGGCACCAGCAGCTGTTCGCGCCTGAACAGAGCAACAATTTAATTGCTCAATCGGGCGCTCCGCAGTGACGGTCGCTGGTGATGACAGTTCCGTTATGCCCTTGTAGACAGACATATGGGGATGCTTGTTAACCATTTACAAGCTAAAATAGCTACTTGTAAAAAGAAAACCTAAACTTATAAGGTTGTTCTATTTTTAACATATACAAACATAATTGTGTACTTGGCTTACATTTATAGACATAGGCGGCGTGATGTAATGGAGTGCGAGATCTCCGGAGGTGTAGGATGCTGGCCGATATCGGATGTTTTTTTTTAAAGGGAAAATCACTTACAGGGCAAAACCATGGGGGTCATTCAGATCTGATCGCTAGGCAGCAATTTTTGCTGTCCTGCGATCAGATAGTCGCCGCCTACAGAAGAAGTGTATTTTCGCTGTGCAAATGTGCGATCACATGTGCAGCAGAGCTGCACAAACTGATTTTATTCAGTCTCTGCGCAGCCCAGGATTTACTCAGCCACTGCGATCGGATTTGACGTCAGACTCCCTCCCTGTCAATCTCCTTGCGAACTCCCGTGCGAATAGATCCTTCGCTTAATCCCGTCGCTGACCAGCGATCCCCATTGCAGCCGTGAAACGTGCCGGTGCGGTGCATGCACAGTTCGGATCTTATCGCCCGCTGTGTGAAAACGCACAGCAGCGATCAGATCTGAATTACCCCCCATGCCTTGTGATTGCCTTCTTTAGAAAGAAAATCTGAGATCGCTGACATTCCGCACCTCTGGCGATATCGGGCTCCATTACATCAGAGTTTCGCAAACCCCGCAATTGTAGTCCAGGTTTTAAGCATATCTATGCTTAAATCAAATTGACTGACGTACCAGTTAAGTCACCTACAGTGCTCAATCATAGATATCCGTAAAACCTGGACTGTAATGGCATACCTCCCAACATGACCCTCTCCAGGAGGGACACAATGCTCTGCTTCTGGATTTTTCTCTTCATATATGATTGCCGGCACCTGTTTTGAACAGGTTAGTGGATAAAAAAGGTGTTTCAGCACAGGTGATGGCAATCATACATTAAGAGGGAAGTCCAGAAGCAGAGCATTGTGTCCCTCCTGGAGAGGGTCATGTTGGGAGGTATGGTAATGGTAGAGTTTAGAAAACAAATGCATCACAGAATGCATACCCTCCAACATGACCCGCCCCACTAGGTACAAAATGCTCTGTTTCTGGACTTCCCTCTTAATTTATTATTGCCATCACCTGTGAAGAAACAGCTTTCTTATACATCTTATCAAGTTCAACACAGGTGATGGAAATCATAAATTAAGAGGGAAGTCCAGAAACAGAGCATTTTGTACCTAGTGGGGCGGGTCATGTTGGAGGGTCTGAGAATGGTACTTGCTAGAAGTATATGCTGTACTCATACAAATAAATGCTGGTTCCAGTTGTAAATTCTATTAACAAAGTTGTGTGCAAATAAAATAACCCTATTGTTTATGCAGTACAATGTGAATGAGGTGTTGTTGCTGTAATGTGTACACCGTGTTCTGTGTTTATCGTACCCCTCATACCACTGCTATTTTTTAAGTGTGTTTTACATGCCGTTTTTCACAGTAGCGTGTTTTTAAAAAAAAACATTCTTGTAATTACCGCAAATAAAATGCATGTCACACATACTTTGCATTTGATACTCATTTTTATTAGCATTACAGCTTAAGAAAAACGCTAGTGGGTATAAGATAAGATCAGAACAGCTTGTTCCATGACTTTTTCTCCTTTCACAGTGCCTATTGTAAACTGTACTAGTGTGACCTCTAGTGGATAGCAGTGAAAACCACATCCATGATTTCTGTATTTGTTACGCTGTGCGTGTGTGGGTGTGTATATGTATATGTGTATATAATATTATTATTATTATTATTATTATTATTATTATTATTATAATGAATAAAGCACACACACGGTATAGCTATAGATAGATAGATATTTGGGTAAGAAAAGGGGTATATTCTATCAATATTTCTAAGGTGGAGGCAACAAGAATGGGAGTTTCCGCCACACTGTGCCACCAGGGTATGTGCAGAATATGGCCGCACTGGGCTTTGTGTTGTATACTGGCCACCGTCCACTCTACTATTATGTGTACATTGAGCACCTGGTACTGTTTGTGTAAACCATTATTTGTTTGTTTTTTTGTTAGTGTGTTCAGTTATTTGTGTTTTTAATTAAATCTTGTATACCACAAAACCCTGCACAATTAACTTACCAGTATTAGTTGTCATCACATATTTCAGTGACCTATATAACAACATTCTGCCTACTGTTTCATCCTACTATATGATACAAATGACTTCAGTACTCTCAAAATATAGATGACATCCCTCGTCACCAAATAGAAGAATATGTTTTCTTGCCATTTCTGCATACACTCCATGCCTCTTGTCTGATTTCCTCTTCTTTCTCACTGTGTTTCAGGCAAAACGGGCCGTGCAGAGAGGGGCAACAGCAGTCATATTCGATGTCTCTGATAACCCTGACGCTGTGGAACAGGTATAATATAATAGTGCTGAGGAAATAGGATGATTGGAATACTCTCCAGTTTACAGAAATGTATACACAGGGTTTATTTGGGATGCGGTTATGTGACCGGCGGTTAGGAGACGGCCGGTCACAATACCAACCCATTTATTTTCGTACTGTTCTTACATAAATCCATAATTAAGTATATGTATCCTGCACAGATGACTTTAATTTTCTATCTGTCCGCACAACAGAGAGCTACAGTATTGTTTGTAAAATAATGATGCCTAGTTTCGTTGGGTTTGTGCCCCTAGAGGTAGGTGGGGGGATTATGTTTGTACCCAGCTGGCTCATAGTGTGCAATCACCCTGTGTTCTATCTGCTAGCTGAGATTGTTTTCAGACCGCCCTTATTGCATTATTGCAGCACTATTTCTACAGGGATAATGCCATTGCCCATATGTTTCATAAGTTTCTTCACTCCCCCCGTCACCCAGCTCCATAGCAGTGCAGGCAAATATGGACGAGATCGTCCATATTGGCCTGCATGCACAAGCGACAAGACACCAGCGATGAACGAGCGCGGGGCCGCGCATCGTTCATCGCTGCTGCCTCCACACTGAAAGATATGAACGGTATCTCGTTCATTAATGAGCGAGATCGTTCCTATCTTTCACTCATATCGCCCAGTGTGTAGGGCCCATTACCCAGACATTCCACTGCAGCTTCCACAAAATTGTCATTTGATATTATTTTATTATTGTTTATGACTTTTAAATTTGCCCATCTGTACAGAGCATTTCAAAGCAGTCACAAACTCCACCTCAAACAGCGGGATCTGGTTGGTCAGTTTGGCTTCCTTTGGTGAAATCTGCCCGTCATAACAGAAAATGCGGTCCCTGTTTAAATGGTGTATCAGATTTAATCAGAAGACCTTATTCTATTATAATGGACAAATGGGCTGTCAGCATGCATACACGTACGTGTGTGTGAGTGAGCAAGCAGGAAGTGCAGCATGTGCTTGACAATGTGGCCAATTGGGTTGTTTGCCCCAAAGCTTAAATAATGGGATCTATACAGCATGGCGCCACACGTGGCTAGGAAGCTGAAGCCTTCTGCAACCTCCATCCTCTGGCCATCCATAGTAGTGCAAGACAGCGATGTTTTCCACCCACTCAGACACAAAAAGAAAAGTCATGTCTTCCTTCCTGGAATGGGGCAGGGGGATTTCGTTATGAGAAAACCCTTCTGATCTGTAGCTTAGTAATACACAAATCACTCACACAGGTGTCTCCCCTTCTCCTCTTACCCTCCCGTCTCAGAGTGATGCCAGATAGACTGTCCTTGCTTTCATCAACATTATGAGACAGATAGCTTTCCGAATACATCTAGGCAAGTATAAAAACAATTTAGTTAATTCAGGTATAATATTCTGCTCTTGTTCACATCAGTATTAATGAGGGTTTGTTTTAGCTTTGTTCTATAATACTGTGCTCATAAATCTTCACTTTGTGTACTGTGCTCTGGAGGTATATACAATATTTTTATCCTAATAATCTGTGTCTTCATATTGCAGTTGAATCAAGACTTGGAAGACCCACTGAAAAGGCCAGTTGTGTATATGAAAGGCATGGATGCTATTAAACTCATGAACATTGTCAACAAGCAGAAAGGCGCTCGAGCAAGAATTCAGCACCGGCCTCCTCGGGTAAGATCGTGTTTGCCATGTTGTTTTCTGCCGCCATTATTATCTTTGTAATTATATAATGATTGCGTAGCTTGGCACTTCTGTCAAATGATGAGCTATTGAGGTTTGCTGTAAAATGTATAACGGTCTCCTTCTATTTACAGCAACCTACCGAATATTTTGACATGGGTATTTTCCTGGCATTTTTTGTGGTGGTGTCACTGGTCTGCCTTATCCTCCTTATCAAGATCAAACTCAAGCAGAGAAGAAGTCAGGTATAAGTTGGTCTGGAAAATGGTTTTATGACCATACGTTTTGGCGTTTATTTTTCCTTTCTCCTTGGGTTAAGTGGAAATATATAATCCACAGGGGGCTTGTAAAAGCCATATCATAACTGACTGCCAATTACTGCTCACTTGCTGACTTTGTGTCACCTGTAATAAGAAGTTATCTTTTCTGCTCTGCAGTCCTGTCTCATTCACTCTCAAATGCTCTCCACAGTCACGTGGATTTGAACAGCCCTGACAGTCACCTCTCCTGTAGGCACTTGTTCTAATGTACATACAGTGGGCGGGGTAGCACTAAGAATGCAAAACTCATTCCGCCAAGCATCGCGTCATCATCGCGTTGGTACTAATCACATATGCACTAACATATGCCTATGCACTAACATATGCAGTCAGTTGCGATAAGAGGTGTTCTTTGCGATGTGCTTCCGGGTATCAGCCCCAGAACTCCATCTGCGTATGCGCATAGTGATGTGGCAGCTGCGTGGCATGCTGGGAGGGATCCGATCGGAACTCTCTTGCAGTGCAGAAAGAAGCCCATAGGCTTCTATAGGGTAATGCCAGCTTTTGCTGGCGTTACTCTTCACACCAAAGCCCCGGGATGCTGGGTTTAATGCATATGTAAATGCGGTAAAAACCCTGAAAACAGGGTTTTTACCGCATTTTTGTTTTAGTGCATCCCGTCCTTTATCTTTCCAGAGGAAGCAGTTGGCTTCTCGATGGACGGGGACCGCAGCGATCGATATACCGACGCCGGGATCTCAAAGGAGGACGCAATCCCGGCGTCAAGATACCGGCACCACAATACAGTCAGCAGGCATCCCAATCATCCTGACAGCTGCCGTTGGGGGAAGGAGGTTAGGTTTAGGCAGGAGAAGGGGGGTAAGGGGGCAGGGCCAGAAAGGTTAGGGACTGGGCAGGTTGGGTTAGGTTTAGGCACATAGAAGGGGCGGTTAGGGTTAGGCAAGCACCCACAAGGGAGGGGTACGCTAGAGGGGGCTGTCAGGATTCTGATGGATGGGATGCTGCAGTCGGTATTCTGACCTCTGGCATCCCGTCCATCTGGAAATCCTCTGCAGTACTTCACTTATTGAGTACATAGGTGCCTCTTCTTGTCGCTACACAGTCTTGAAAACATTGTGCACAAATTCTCATCTCTCAGCACACTAATACTACTACCAGCTAGGCAGTTCAGTGCTTTTCAGCTAGACCGTAGCCTTCACTCTGTAACACTTCCATTCACTTCCACTCTTTCTCCATCTGTTTAATTGCCGCCACTCCCCACGCTCCTCTTCCAGAATTGCCTTCGCTCCTGTAAACTTGCTGCGAACAACCACCTATTCTAACTGCCCCACTTGTAGCCTACTCCTATGTTCTTTAGACTCGTCACTATACTACTTACGTTTTATTGCATTGTAGTTATTAATGTAGCATTGACTCAGATAACCATGTAATCTCAATGTTTTGCCAGTGAAATACTAATTAGTATGTGTCATCTCTTTTTCTGTACATTAGGAGTAATTGTCACCAGTAACCGTTTGATTCATGTAAATATATGTATATATGGCACTATGTTATACTAGCCATTTGCGCAAGAAATCCTTATTTATTCACCATCATAGTCACCTATTTCCCTCCTTTCCTGGTACTCACCCCTCCCCTCTACCAATTGTAAGTGTAAAGGTGTGTACACACGGTGAGATTCAGCTATGCCCGCTTCTCACTATGTGATAGGGACTGTGGTCGGTATCCTAGGCATAGATGACTGTGCTTGCGATACTGGCTCTGTGCGATTTTGGCTAATTGACAATTTTGACTATACTTTTATACTAGACAGTCAAAATTTACTTGCCTGCACAGTCTATCTAGGCTTGCGATACCGACCGCGCATCAGGATCGCAAGGTAACTTTAACCTTGCGACTGCATTAACTTTCCTTGCAATTTTGGCTATATAGTCAAAATCGCAAGTAAAAATCTCACTGTGTGTACACACCTTAAGTGCCATTCCTTGTAAAATAAGTATTTTGGCTGGACTGATTATGCCGTGTTTTTCAATTCTGCATCATCTCAGCGGTTTTGGCTGTTGTATATAAAGGATCAATAATAATTACAAAACACGCTTGGTTTTGTACAATTGGCCCTTTAAATCCAGCAGCTGGAACTGCCGAGGATATGGCGCCTTTGAAAAGCGTTGTACGGTAAATTTAGCCCTTGGAGAGAGAATCAGCAGCTGTTCTGGTAGTTTCAGAAAGAAAGCTGCTCCCTGACACATTACGCTGGGGAGATGAATGAAATGATCATTACAGTTTTTCATAAAAGTTCCTTTCCTGCTTTAAATACAGTAATTGTGGTTTCAAACAAGATTTTCATTGTAAGTCATCCTTTTACACATACTGTAAGTCTATTGTAAAACAACTATATTTAATGTTTGTAATCTTCCCTTTTAGAACTCTATGAACAGAATGGCAGTTCAAGCATTGGAAAAAATGGAGACTCGGAAATTCAAAGCGAAGGGGAAAATGCCCCGTGAAGGTAGTTGCGGTGGCCTTGATACCCTAAGCAGCAGCTCGACCTCAGACTGCGCCATATGCTTAGAAAAATATATTGATGGAGAGGTAAGATCATGCAAATGATGTGATTTTATTGGGGAGACCCATATTGGTCAAGAACTTTTTCACCAACGAAGTAACTAATAAGATCATTTGGGCAAAGTTGAAGGGAATTTGCACTTTGCTTACAACTATTGCTAGGGACTGTTAAGCAACACTAGATACACCTTTGGAAACAGTGGGTAGTATTAACCCTAGTTATGTTAGGTACTGATGCTGTGCCTTTATCTTGTGTATTAGATATGTACTTACGGATTTATTGAAATGAAGAAGAAAAAATTCAACATGGTGTCACCAGTGTGGGTGAAGTCTGATAATTAAGCTGGGTGATTGATACCTAAAAACCTTTGATGATGCGTTGTTGTCAGTGGGCCCTAATGCAGAGTTGTACGCCAAGCCTGGTTTTTTTCGCATTTGAGCGATTACCGGCAGACTGCGCATGTGTTGCGATCGCACTGTGCATGTGTAAAGTTGTATTTACAATGCCGCTCGCAGTGAGGATTTCTCTGCAGAGTGATTGACAGAAAATGACCGTTTGGGGGGAGGTAACAGGTAGTGGCGGCAAAAAACGCAGGCATGTGACGGACATTTTCAGGCTTTGTATCTGATGTCGGCTGTGATCATGTACGCAGAGAAACATGGCGCCTGCGTTGCTACTTTCGCTGCTAGTTTGCGTAGCCATAAACCTACTCAAGATGTTGATGTTCCCTGTTGTTGTGCGTAGGATGCAAATGTGTACACAGTTGCAAATAGGATTGTAATCGCACCGGGGGAAGGGTTTTTTTTTCCCATTTTTGGGCGGCAGCTTTGCTAAGATTAGCAGCTCCGTAGCCTAGTAATCGCAATTGCATTTATGTAGAATGCTGAATTAGGCCCAATGTGTATGGTGTGTTTGTGTACAATAATTGGGTAAATTAATTACATACAATAACTAACCCTACTGGTGGTCCAGGATGACTGTTCATAATGATCAACTCTGGGATTCTGCCGAATAAACACCATGCTCCTAATTTGAAATTGATCGTTTGTATTCCCCCATGTTTTCCTAGGAGCTGAGAGTCATTCCTTGCACACATCGGTTTCACAAGCGGTGCGTGGATCCCTGGCTTCTCCAGAACCATACGTGTCCTCACTGTAGGCACAATATTATAGGTGAGTGGAACGCGTGATAATAGCGAACGTCTCTGGTGCGCAACAATGTTACAAAAAATCGTATAGCTTTTAAAGAAATAGTGACCACCAAGTGAGCAAACATTTCTAAAGCGACCTAATTAGAAATTTGTGTAGTAAGTAAGGTAGCATTTAGTGATTTGTGCTCACATGCCTTTCATTAAACTTATATTGAGCTCAGACTGTGTAAAAGACGGGTATGGGACTCATGGTCGACAGTGTCTAGGTCAACATCTATTGGTCGACACGGTCATTAAGTTGACATGAATAAGGTCGACATGAGTTTTTCATGTTTTTTTGGTGTCGTTTTCTTCATAAAGTGACCAGGAACCCTCACTGTGCTCGGCACAGGTTACCGTTCCCAATCGTAGTCCACATGGATTGTAAAGTATGAAAAAGTTTAAAAAAAGAAAAAAAATGGTCTCATGTCGACCTATGGGTGTCAACCTAAGTAGTGTCAACCCAGAGTCCGGATTAAAAGACCACATACAGTAGTAAGATGCTAGAACTGTAAAGTTACCGTGCATACGGCCTTGATCAGTACTTTGTATTACATTTAATTAATATTCTCTCCCTGCAGAGCAAAAGAAAGGGGGTCATGGTGCCATGTGTATGGAGAGTGCAAGCAGCCATGTCCGACATCAACAGCAACAAAGAGTCATCCTCCCAGTCCATTACCCTGGGCGGGTACAACGGACTGGACCCATTGCAGCATATCCAACTCGCACCAGCATGGGACCGCATGGTAATCCCATCACAGTTCTCACTGTGGAGCGGCCCGTGGAGCCAGAGTTATATCCAGCTCGGACCCCTGCTTTTCTAACAGGATACCGGCCTGTATCTCTAGATCAGCCTTCTTCTGGCCATCATTGTGACCTGGAGCATTCACCTTATCCAGCCCCACAAGCTGGTCATGGCTTCCGACGTTCCAAGTACAGCGGGAGAGGCTTTAATACTGCCACTTGTTACTCTCAATATGAAACTATGTACCAGCACTACTACTTCCAAGGTCTAAGCTACCCACACCACCAGGAAACCACAGGTGGCAGTCAGACCTCCAGAGGAGTGGAGAAGGGCCTGAACAATCCCTTTCAGTCGGGTTCTAATTTGCTATATCAGCCTGCACCTGCCATGATGCACATGGCTCCACCTTCAGCTGGTGGGAGCTGCTTCCTTCACAGCCAGCACCAACATCGCTCAGTATGCAGTGGCTACTTAGCAGATGTTCCCTGCAGTGACAGTAGTTCCAGTTCCAGCACTAGCTCTGCGCAGGGCCATGCATCATCTAACGACTCCATGCTGGACTGCACTGAGGCTAGCAACCAGGGAGTATATGGCAGCTGCTCCACCTTTCGAAGCTCTCTTAGTAGTGACTTTGACCCATATGTATATAGGAGTTGCAGCCCTGCCAGGACTGGAGTAGGGGATGCCACAGGTTGTGGGGGGGAGGCTGGAAGAGGAAAGGCGGACTGTAGACCTCACCATCCCTTTCCAAATTCTTCGTCCCGGGATCGCCTGTCCAACTGCAGCCTAGAGATGAATTACAGCAGCAATTCGTCCCTGGAGCGCCGAGGGGCAGCTATGGCCACTGGGTTAGTTCCAGATGCCTCTGGCTCCATCTCACAAGGGGGTTGTAGAAACTGGCGGGGGCCTGAACAGGGGTGCCCCTGTTGCTTTCAGAGGCCCAATGGGGATTCCAGTCCAGAATGCACAAACATGTACATGGGTCCAGAGCCCCTGCAAGCAACTGCTGCACCCTGCAGTGGAGGCTTATACAGTGTTACCTCCAGCAATTCACACCGGACAGACCCAGGGACTGTACTAGGCCATTCTGCCCGGCCCTGCTGCCTCTTTGAGGAGAATCATGGAAGTTGCTATGCTGAGGACTATGCAGTCAGCATTCAGTATGCCCTGGCAGAGGCGGCAGCAGCAGCAGCTGCTGCTGCAGTAGCTGGATGCGAGGCTGGTCAACCAATACCCATCATTCCCGAGGATCAAGGCTGCGAGGCTGGCCTAGACTGTGTGGGGCATGTCTCCTGGGAGATGGAAGGTGATGAAGAAGAGGAGGAGGTACTGTACTGCCAAGAAGGACCTTGCTGTATGTTAGTAGAGGAGACACGTGCCTTATGTCGAAACACAGCGGCAGAGGGAGACGGAAATCTGTCAGGTAACAACATAAATTATATGTTAAATATTTTAGCACAATATACCAGATCCAAAGGAAAGGCATAAAAATCGTGAATTGAAAACCAATATTCTGCATGCATCCGTTTGTGTCTCCAGTGTTTCCTCTAATATAACAAAATGCTTCCAGAAGTCAGAACCATATCACAACGTTGGTTTCATAGCTCTAAATATGGAAGCATATAGATATCAGAAAGTGTTAAGTATGAACATTATCCCTTGTTAATCAATGTTTTCTCGCTGTAAAATGAGGTTTGTTCTAATGTAAATTGCCTAGTGGCTATTATGACAGCAGAGATTGCACAAATATCATCTTCGTATTGATTCATCTATTTCCCGTCTCACTAGATCTGACATGAACCTGCATGTATGAACCTGTAGTCTTGTAGATTATAGTTTAATTTCCATAGTCTTTTATGGGCATAATTTATGCTCCCAAAGCCTTCCCATATGCATCAAACAGATCTGTTCATATTTTGCTCTATTGATTATTTCAACTACAATTTATCTGCATTATCTACAGTATGTTACAAAGTGACTTTAAAAATGTATACAATTATTGCAAATGGAAAAAAAATCGAGATATCTTCACTATACTGAATATATGCATGTGTATGTATATACTGCATATGTGTATTTTTTATATATATATATATATATATATATATACATACATACATACATACATACATACATACATACATACATACATACAGTTAAGTGGTTTATACAGCAACAACAAAGTTTTCACCCAACCGGATTTTTCATATCCAAACGATAATGTTGGTTCTGGGACTATCTAAATGGTAATTAGATGTTCCTTAACCACTTAACTGACATTTTTTCCTTCTAAACTGGTAATAGCTTTGTTTTTAAAATTGTAATTTATTTAATATAGTTTCAAGTATTTTTTTAAATATTATATTATGCACATCTGCAAAACAGATCTCCTCGTCAAAAACGGGGGAACACAGTGGGGTGGAGCAGTTGCTTGTGATTTGACCATGCCAGTTAAGTGATTCATGTAAGTCATACGGCTCTATATGACCAGGTTATGGTCACCAGGACTGCTGCATGCTCACCAGATGGTCTTTAGTATATTATCCAAGTCATGCAACTCTACAGAATCTGATTAGTCACCAGGACTCCTGTATTGATGAGAAACTGTCCATTAGTAAAGTTCAGTTATTTGAATCAGGTGCTTCTAAAGGCATATAGTTTGCTGATGGTAATCTCAATCCTCTCTGTGCA
Source organism: Pseudophryne corroboree (assembly GCF_028390025.1). Classification (NCBI taxonomy): domain Eukaryota; kingdom Metazoa; phylum Chordata; class Amphibia; order Anura; family Myobatrachidae; genus Pseudophryne; species Pseudophryne corroboree. Next base: position 277,873,396 of record NC_086444.1, read on the forward strand.
GTCAGGTTTCCAAGTGAAAGTGACATTTACTTGGGCTCCTGATTGCACAGAGGGGATAGAGATTACCATCAGCCACCAGGAAAACTATATGCCTTTAGAAGCACCCAATTCAAATAACTGAACTTTACTAATGGGCAATTTCTAATCAATACAGGAGTGGATTGGGGAAACAGTATAACCAGGGAAATAAATGACAGGATCTGTGCCACGATAAATTGTGATTGCTGAGGTATGGGGGCCTTTAGTGTTAAACCTAAGGCAAGCTTGCTGATTTGAAGCTCACCTGCACACAGGCTTTTAAAGGTAAGGCTGTGTACACATCAGAACATTGTGCATACGATGCAACATCATCTGCGATGGGGTCCCAACATCGGCAAGTGCATACACACTTGCCGATGTCTGCTGCGATGGTGGGGAGGAGCGCCCCGGGGCCAGCATGGCCCTCATAAGCAATATCGCTGCAGGTCCGACGTGAGATGCAGGATACGACCCACAGGAGCGCACATCGCATGCAATATCGTGTGTACAATTTACATGATATCGTATGCGATCATATAATATCAGCCGTATCGCATGCGATATCGCATAATGTGTATACAGTCCAAGACCTCCACTAAACATCTCTGATATAAAACACCTAGGAAAGCACCTGACACAAGTTTGATTAAATGAGCTAACATTGTGGTGTGCATGGGAAGATGTGATCACACAAAGTCCAAGCTGTATTTTCTATACCAGTGGTTCCCAAAGACACCCAACAGTTCACGTTTTTCTAGGTCGCCCATAGGAGCACAGGTATATTCATTATAAAGATCTACAGGTGAAGCTAGTTATTCACTTGTGATTCTGTCAGGCGACCCGGAAACGTGAACTGTTGTGTGTCTTTGAGGACAGAGTTTGGGAACCACTGATCTAAAGCTTATAAATATAGGGAATGTTAGTTTCAATTGTTGCAATGTTTTGTTAAGCTGCCCAAGCGCGGCAACGTCTTCCCCATCTGGTCAGTCCTACTCTATCACTCATATTCATGCTCAGGGGTCTATTTACTAAGCCTTGGAGAGAGATAAAGTGGACGGAGGTAAAGTACCAGCCAACCAGCTCCTCACTGTCATTTTTCAAACATAGGGGGTAATTCCAAGTTGATCGCAGCAGGATTTTTTTTAGCAGTTGGGCAAAACCATGTGCACTGCACGGGAGGCAGATATAACATGTGCAGAGAGAGTTAGATTTGGTGGGTTATATTGTTTCTGTGCAGGGTAAATCATACTTGCCTACCGGACCCTCTCCATGAGGGAGAAAATTGCTCTGTTCCTGGACTTTCCTGGTAATGTATGATTGCCATCACCTGTGGTGAGCTAGTTAATTGATAAGAAAGGTGTTTCACCACAGGTGATGGCAATCATACATTACCAGGAAAGTCCAGGAACAGAGCAATTTTCTCCCTCATGGAGAGGGTCCGGTAGGCAAGTATGGGGTAAATACTGGCTGCTTTATTTTTACACTGCAATTTAGATTGCAGATTGAACACACCACACCCAAATCTAACTCTCCCTGCACATGTTATATCTGCCCCCCTGCAGTGCACATGGTTTTGCCCAACTGCTAAAAAAAAATCCTGCTGTGATCAACTCAGAATTACCCCCATAGCCTGTGACATTGCAATGAGGATCTGATTGGCTGGTACTTTATCTCTCTCAACTTTATCAGACCCTCCAACATGACCCGCCCCACTAGGTACAAAATGCTCTGTTTCTGGACTTCCCTCTTAATTTATAATTTTCATCACCTGTGTTGAACTAGTTAAATGATGTTTCTTCACAGGTGATGGCAATAATAAATTAAGAGGGAAGTCCAGAAACAGAGCATTTTGTACCTAGTGGGGCGGGTCATGTTGGAGGGTATGCTTTATCTCTTTCCAAGGCTTAGTACATACCGCCCTTACTGGTTTGAAGCTCACCTGCACAGTGATTGACTTCAAGTTTTTGAGTATTCTGTTTAGTGTGTGTTTGATTTGGTGTCCTTTGGGATAAGCTAATATAGTTAAGAGAGCAATCATTCATTAGGATGTTTTTATCCATATTTAAATGAAATGCTTTGCACACATTGTATAATTTCTGAACTTTAGTCTGATATTAACCAAGCAAACACTATGGTTAGCTTTAAGCTGTAACTATTATAATTGCATTACTTAAACAATGCCCAGCAATCATGTAATAGTGGCATATAGATTTTGGGAATTTGTACCCATATATCCAAGACCTCAGAATGTGTGAGAGATTATACTGTTTTATTTACTTTTAACTACAGTAAATGAAGTTTGTAATCTCAAAATGTGTAAGGTTATGCTGTATAGTATAGCATGGTGTATAACACGTGTAAGAAGTTTTCACACCTTATTTATATCCCTATTGTATATCCTATACAGGCCTGGACTGCCACCCAACAGACAAAGACTAAGCACTGTGGATACAAACCTCTAAGACTACAATGAAACTTGTGGAATCTTGTTTGAATTTAATAAAAGAAGACAAAATCACACTTTTTTTAATTTTATTTTTGGGTTTTTTTTTTAATGGTTTTTAACAAAAGTTGGACATAAAACTCCCAGTGATTTGGAATTCACCACACATTACAACCACTTTTACCTGCTTTGTTCCCTGGACTCAACAATTGGAGAATCTGTGTTATTTGTTTAGGGTTTTTTTTTTTTTTTTTTCATTTATTTTATAAATATATATAAATTTATATATATATAAATATATATTATTTTTGGTTGCTGTTTTAGAAAAAATTTTCCTTGTGAGTGTGTACATGCACAAGAACTGTCTTTTCCTGATGAAAAAGAGATATATATATATTTTTTCAGTAAAATAAACAAGAAAATATTAATATTATTTTTATCTGTTGGCTGTGAAGCCAGGAAAAAAAAACTAAAAAAGAGTGATCAGGGGTTAACTTTGTTTTTGTCTGCCTCTTTAAATGACAAACTATTTTGTATTTAAGTTGAGCCTTTGCTAAACAATGTTCTTATTTGTATCCTGTATAGCTGCAGTTTATATTTATGGTGAATTCATGATAATGATCATAAGCTAAAACCACTTTTATGTTACAGTAATATTTTTATACATGAATATATTTGTGCAATGCAAATATATGTGTTAAATTTGTATTTCATGTCATATTTTTAGAAAAGATGTATATTAATAGTTTATACTCACAGGCAGAATCCGTAAAAGAAAATGACCTAGATTAAAGTGTCCCCTTTACATTCTTCATGAGGGCTGGATCGCCAATGGATTATCCAGTCCCTGGTACTAGTGGGCGTGACCGCATCCCGCCATCTACCTTTTGCAAAAGCTGAGAGTGCTGGGTAATGCCTCACTGGCAGGGCTAGGGCACCCATTTATTGTGATTGCTCCCGTTTTTATGAAATTGTAGCCTTGTCCATTCACGTGATGTCTTTGCGATGTCACTACTTTCTGGTGAATTGATAGGTTACATTATCATAAATACTGGTTTGACACACACAATATCTGACCTCACTCTGTATAGGTAAATGGGTAAGATTAGACTGAACCAAATATTGATATTTTTATTTTCATTATTTAGGATTCCTCTTTAGGGCCTGTGAGTGCAATATCACTAAGGGATAGGGATCTCCAGGCCTATGACTTGATTATCACAAGTGTCAATACCTGATGTCTTAAGTAGAAATTATTTAAAATACTGTGGCAAATTTAAAATTGGACATAAAGACTCTGATAATAGCATTTTTCTGTGCTAAAGATAATTCTGTAGTCCTCCAGGTGAAGCTAAACATCAAGTCCTTAACAAAGATAAGTTGTCCCATTTACTACTCACTGGGGTGGCAGCCTATAAATAAACCAGTCATTGAGCTATAGGACACTAAGCATTGGTCCACAATTCGTTTTTTGGCCATGTCCCACATAATTCCATAAAGTCATCCCCAGTGCCACTGAGTATTCAGAATCCAATCTGTCCCCCTAGGTGACCCAACACACCTGTCAGTGGCAGTAGTGCCCAATTTCAGAACCACTGCACTAAAGGAACTTCTGCTCCACTTGCTCCTTGTGTATTGATGTAGGAGCACAAAATGGCTGTCATTACTGTGTGTAAGATTGTCCGCTAAATGTGGAGGAATAGCAATAAAACCTAAACACTTGCATCTTAATGCCCAGTCTAGCCGGGAGTTGGTTGCTAGATGGACAGTTACAAGGTCGATAGGGTGAAAATGTCGACATACGGCTGACACTTTTTTTTTTTCTCTCATATTTTTACAACTTTTGGTGCATTTACTATCTATGTCACAAACTTACCTGTAGTATCCCTGTGGCAAGTGGAGCGAGCCACTGAGCCCCAAGCGACCCTGCGAGGGGACACGAACCAAGCAAAGCAAGCCTGTGAGGGGAAATATGTTTAAAAACACAAAATAACATTAACCAAAATTTACTTTTTTGTGTCTACCTTTTCATGTCGACCTTTTGACCCTGTCGACTTTTTGACTAGATCTTTTGACCCTGTCGACCTTTATAATGTCTATCTTCTCTATCACACCCGGCTAGGCACTTACTGATCCATTTCAATGACATTAAAAATTGTAGGTTAAATTGATGGTACGCGTATCTCATTGGGTGGCAGATTGGGTACAGCCATAATAGTTATAAGTTAGATTGCTGAGAGGCAAGATATAATTAGGACAAAAGAGGTTTGCTCCGTTGGGCTGTTTACAATCAAAGAGAATTAAAAGTAAAAAGTACATCTGTCAGCAACTTCTAGAAGTTTATAATGTAATGGAGTGCGAGACGGCCAGAGCGCTGGGATTCCGGACGAACTTGTAAATTTTTTTAAAGCACCAAACATTTACAATCTCCAGGACTCTTGGCCCTAAGTTACTTTCGCCTGTAGCGTTTCTAAATTTGCCAAACTTTCCTTTTGAATTTCAATTATAATTTATTATTAAGAACTTGTTCCCTTCCCTAAATCTGCATACACACCTAAACAATTAATGGCCCGATTGCCTGACACCGTGTGAATGGGCTGACAATTGGATGGGTGTGTATGAGGGAGCGTAAGCCAATAAATGGCTTAAAACGCTGCTGCAAGGGTCGGGATTGAGATCTTGCATCTTATGTGCCATTTAATATTTCTCCCGGTCCCACAGAGGAGCCGCTTATGTCACTGCTGCTGCTACCACTGCCTCTCAGGGGGTGACACTAGGTGCACACTGCTTGGCTGATCTGGAGCGTGAAACCCAATCAGCCGAGTGATCGTAAAAGTGTGTACCCAGCTTGAATGACATCACACCACAGCCTCTGCATGTACAGTAAGTGACCTCACACCACAGCCTCTGCATGTACAGTAAGTGACATCACACCACAGCCTCTGCATGTACAGTAAGTGACATCGCACCACAACCTCTGCATGTACAGTAAGTGACATCGCACCACAGCCTCTGCATGTACAGTAAGTGACATCGCACCACAACCTCTGCATGTACAGTAAGTGACATCGCACCACAGCCTCTGCATGTACAGTAAGTGACATCGCACCACAGCCTCTGCATGTACAGTAAGTGACATCGCACCACAGCCTCTGCATGTACAGTAAGTGACATCGCACCACAACCTCTGCATGTACAGTAAGTGACATCGCACCACAGCCTCTGCATGTACAGTAAGTGACATCGCACCACAGCCTCTGCATGTACAGTAAGTGACATCGCACCACAACCTCTGCATGTACAGTAAGTGACCGCACCACAGCCTCTGCATGTACAGCAAGTGACATCGCACCACAGCCTCTGCATGTACAGTAAGTGACATCACACCACAGCCTCTGCATGTACAGTAAGTGACATCACACCACAGCCTCTGCATGTACAGTAAGTGACATCACACCACAGCCTCTGCATGTACAGTAAGTGACTTCACACCACAGCCTCTGCATGTACAGCAAGTGACTTCACACCACAGCCTCTGCATGTACAGTAAGTGACATCACACCACAGCCTCTGCATGTACAGTAAGTGACATCACACCACAGCCTCTGCATGTACAGTAAGTGACATCACACCACAGCCTCTGCATGTACAGTAAGTGACATCACACCACAGCCTCTGCATGTACAGCAAGTGACTTCACACCACAGCCTCTGCATGTACAGCAAGTGACTTCACACCACAGCCTCTGCATGTACAGCAAGTGACATCACACCACAGCCTCTGCATGTACAGCAAGTGACATCACACCACAGCCTCTGCATGTACCGAGTTGTAGATTCTAGCATTTAAACTGGGACAGAATGTTTAGTTTTGGTAGATGCTCTGAATTTAATATGAAGAATAACTTGCCCTGATGTGCATAGACCATTAAAATAGCAATATACCATCATTGGCTTCTTATATCATATATAATTATATATATATATATATGTGTGGTTCTCATATTGAGGACTGTTGTGGTGGCTTGTATTCATTAGGTCTGTGCTGCACATGACATGACTGCTTTCAGATTATACATACTGAAAATTTACTTTTTCAATTTTTTTATTAAAATATTAATTTTGGAGAATAAGAGTAAACTGTAAATCAAATCAAATTCCTATTCACAAGAGGCTACATTGCATCTTTTGATATTTATATACAACAAGATATAGATGTTTAACTTTTACTTTTAACAGTCCATTCCAGTTGATGAAAAGTGTAATCAATTAGACAGGCAAATTAAAGGTTGTTAAAAATGAAGAGACGCACTTGAGCCCTGTATCTTATTGGTGTCTTGTGACTATTGGGCTCAGCACAGAAAGTGTGTGCATCCGCTGCACCTAGGTAATGGGTCACTCTAATACATGAGCCAGTTTATGCTGCCTGTAGTCCCGAACACCCAGGAATCGGACTTCCCATTTACTGGCTTTTCCATTATTTCATTGTTCATCTGGATGGAATATTACAAGTACTGGTATACAGGCAGGATTGCTGCAGTATTTACCTGCAACCAAGTATTCATATGGGAGCTATGTTATAATAATAATAATAATAATGAATTCTTATACCGATCAATGTTGCACTTGCAGTTTACTAGGAAGGCAGATGGTGTCAGTATGGAGCTGTTGTTGTCTAGTTAAAGAGGCAGAAAAATTTCAAAAGTTAACTCGTCGTTAATACTACTGTAGGTAGACAGCTGGTTTAGGGGAAACGGGTCTGTAATAAGCTCAGGGTAACACCTGCCTTAGGTAAAGATATGTGACCATTAGGGGAATTTTCAAGCTAATTTTGGATTGGGTACTTATTTGCTCTGATGTGTGCCAAGTGTCCCAGAAAATGTAAAACCACAGTACTGAATGCAGGATGATTTCTCATAATACTACTTTCTGTTATTAATTCTGTAAAGGTGACGGTGCTTCTGGAGACCAGCATTGCTGCCTTACTGGTCTCGTTTGCACTGAAAGAGGTAATGCTGCTAACCTATCTACTTTATTTCATGTGGGACAAGGCACCATATGCGTGTTGGAATATGTGTTGCATACCTCCCAACATTCCCAATTTGGAGATCAGGACATTTTAGGCCTAAAACCAGGCCCCTAAATTGCTAGCCCCTGCTTCTAACTTGCAGAAAATCGATCCTTTTTATAAATTGGGACAGTCCCACTAACTAAAAAAAGAATGACTGCAGTAATGCATTTGGTATGGGATCCCAGCAGTCAGCATACCGACGCTTTGATCCTGACCACCAGAATGCCGGCAGCGGGGCGAGTGCTAGTGTTGTGGACACCCATTGAGTGGGAATAGCGCCTGTTAGCCAGGATTCCGGCTGTTGGCATTGTCAGAGGTTGGGATTCTGGCATCGGTATCCTGACCACCGGGATCCTGACTGCCGGCAATGTAACTATCCCGTAGTCATATATTGTCTAACTTGTGTTACTATTATTTTTGGTATGTGTAGAGACATTGACATTCACTACAGTTAGGCCTCCACAATTTATAACTTATTAAAGAACTCCTAATAACTAATCAGAAAGCACCACTCTGAAAAATGACATCATACTCCTGCCCCCACCGCAAGTGCCTTGTGTACAATATGGGGCTATTCTGATTAGTTTATTCTATTTCCTTTCAAAAACAGCCTTTAGTTCTCTGGTTAGTCCCATATAATATAAAACATATAAATATATAATGTATGTCTCTTCAGCTGTCACTGAGTTTATGCCCTTAATAATATAAATTTAAAAACAATAATGTATTCTAATACACTAAGATTAATCTTTTTTCATGAATTGTTTTTTTTTTTTTTTTTTTTAAACAGTAACATTTTGGTCTAGAGAGCAATGGATCCATTTTCTAAGTACAGGCTTTTAAAATTGTTTCATGTCATTTTTGTCTTGCCTTTTGGTACTGCAGCTTTAACAGAAATTGAGTAGCACTTAAAAGAATATTATGCTAGTAAGAGGAAACAGATTTCGGGATAAATCTTTTGAGTCATAACATTGTATTGTTTTCCAATCAAAGTTTTGAACTTTTTTTTCTATTTTTAAAACTTTTTGTAAAAAGCTGGAAAGAAAACAGTGTGTATGTTATATGTGTATAAACTGTATATGTGTGCCATTTTTCATTGATGGAAATGTTCTCAGAATATTTATTTACTAATATATTTATCTTAAGACCAGTCTTATGTTGAGTGTTATCGGGGTAATCAATGAATATTTCTAACAAAAAAAAAAATCTTTTTTTTTTTTTTTTTTTGTAACTGTCCAGAAAATGCACATGGATGTAAAGTTTTTTTTTTTTGACCAAAATATGATTAAGAAAAAGAAATTGCATAATTTTAGTACTATACAGTTTTGTAACAAAGTGTACAATTGTCAAAAATACAATTTTACCAAGAAAGTTTCTAAATTGTCTTTTTTAGATATATAGCTATACATATAAATCGTAATTAAAAAAAATTGTACTACTGTTGTCCGTGTTACAAATGAAGTTGCACAATCTTGTATACAAAGAATCGTACAGTGCAAGAAGTCATGTTATGGTCATATTTGCTCGTTTGTTCAAACTATTGTTTTATGTCTATACAAAATCTCTTAAAGGAAGGTCTGAGATACCTTTCCCAAGGTGTTACTTGGTCTTCTGACATTTTAACATATTGAACAGAATTTTAGAAGGTGCTGCTTTCAACTAAGTGGTAATCAATCCATGTCTGTAAAGAAAGGGAAATTTAAATTGTTATAAACAGATTGAGTTTAAAGTGCAGCTGTTGGTTACACAAAACAGTGGCAGTCATTTTGTAAGTTGAACCAAGATTCCTGAGAATGCTGCCTAGCCATTTACTGGGTACTGTTGCCTCATGAATATTCATCCATAACTGGTTACTAGAAATATGATAGGCCACAGTCTCCTGAATATTCAGCCTCCGCTGGTTACTATGATAATGATAGGCCACAGTCTCATGAATATTCAGCCTCAACTGATTCCTAGGTTAATGATAGGCTACAGTCTCATGAATATTCAAGGTCACAGCTGGTTATTAAGGAAATGATAGGCCCCAGCCTTATGAGCAGCGATCTAGTGCTTTGGTACTCAACCTCTGTCCTTAAGTACCCCCAACAGTTCATGTTTTCCAGGTCACCTAGTTGGTGCACAGGTGTATTCATTACTCACTGACACATTTTAAAAGACCCACAGGTGGGGCAAATTATTTCACTTGTTGCAATCCTGTGAGGAGACCTGGAAAACATGAACTATTGAGAGTACTTGAGGACCGCGATTGAGAACCACTGATCTAGTGTAAAAAATGGCTGCTTTAACAGTGTGTTGATGAGCAGAACACTTTCACATTTCATTCAGGAGTGTTCTCCCCAGGGCCTTTTTCATTGGCAGACCATCTGCCATTTCTCTTACGTCCTAGGGGATACTGGGAATCCATTTAGTACCATGGGGTATAGATGGGTCCTCTAGGAGCCATGGGAACTTTAAGAAATTGATAGTGTGCGCTGGCTCCTCCCTCTATGCCGCTCCTACCTGCGAGTGTACAATCACGCAGCACGCCCCTACCCCTAACAGAGCCAGAAGAAAGAAGAGTGGGAAGTACTAAGCCAGCATCTCGGTTAGTGGGTCGCTAGCCATTATGGCAGCATGAGAGTACAGAGACGCATGGCTTCTAAACGGGACGGACTGCATCTCCCGCTGTGTAAGGACACAGACGCTGAACAGTGGACACAGTACCCAGACTGGCAACAAAGCCATAAAAGGAGTATGTCTCCATTTTATGCACTTAGACACATACAGCCAGTATAAAAAAAAGAACAGTAAGACCGCGTTCCATTAAAGGGGCGGGGCTTCCCTATGAGCGTATCCAGCAGCTCACCAGTGTCATTTTCCCTCTGCAGCTGACACAGACACTGTCGCGCACCTCCTCTGGAGAGACTTCGGATTACCTCAGCGGTACTAGGGGTCATAGCAGGGGGGAGCGATTTATTAGTGTACTGAGTCCCTAATCTAGGTACTTGGTCTGCGACCCAGCTAAGCTTGGCATTAGCGTTAAGGGCGCTGTGTGCTGTTCCATACTCCCTCTGTATCTCACTGGAAGGACTCTTTGTGGGTTAATTGTGCATTTAACCTTTTTCTGTGTGTGTGTGTGTGTGTGTGTGTGTGTGTGTGTGTGCTGTCACTATACAGTATGTCAGGCAAAGCGTGTTTCATGTAAGGCACAGTGTCCTCTTCTTCGGGGGATCACTAGTGTGTACTCAATGTAGTGTCCCTTCCCAGGCTAGTGGGGCAGAACCAGCATGGCTAGACTCCATTAGGGGAATGATTTCCACAATATATACGAAGTTATCTCAGACGGAGAAAGAGAAGCAATACTTAAGACATTCTGACTGAGTTTATGAAAAGAGACTCCGTACCCAAACCAGCGTCTCAGTCCACTGCCATTTGTCTGCAAAAACGCCCTTTGGCCCATATCCTGCATTCTGACTCGGATGATGAGGGGTCAGAAATGGAGGAGGATGAGGTCGACTCAGAGGTGGGGGAGGGTACTCTGTCGCAGGAAATAGAGGCTCTCATAGAAGCTATCAGAGAAGTTCTAAATATCACTGATAAGGTGGCAGAGAAGAGTGAGAAAACTTATTTTAATATAAAAAATAAATCCTCAGCCACTTTTCCTGTGTCAAAGGAACTTAATACCCTGTTGGGAGAACCGTGGCTTAGTCCTGATAGCAAATGTCAAATTCCTAAGTGGTTGGTATAATCCTTTCTTTTTCCTCCTGAGGATAAATGGGAAAATCCACCGATAGTGGATGTATCAGTATCCAGGCTTTCTATGAAAATTGCATTGCCTGTCCCGGGTGCAGCCTCCCTAAAAGACGTGTCTGTAAAATTGAGACTACGCTCAAATCCTTGTATACAGCTGCTGGGGTTGCCCAGAGACTATAGCATGTGGGTGGATTACTAGAGCCATTGCCAAATGGTCGGGTAACCTGATTGAAGGGTTAGACAGCTTGCCTCAGGAGGAGGTTATCTTGTTCCTACAGCATATACAGGACTCTGCAAATTTTATGGTGGAAGCCATAAAAGAAATAGGCTTGCTTTATGCACGCACTATGGCTATGGCAGTGTCTCACGCAGGGGTCTATGGCTACGCCAGTGGACTGCGGATGCAGACTCCAGGAAAGGCGTGTAAGGTCTACCTTTCACAGGCGAGTCCTTATTTGGAGATGAACTTGACAAATGGATTTCTAAAGCTACTTGTGGGTAAGTCCACATACCTTCCTTCTGCAGCTCCCCCAGCTAGGAAGGCCTAAACTTTCGGACTGCCAAGTTTAGGGGCAAACCCAGGGGTTTTTCTACAGCCACCAGAGGTGCTAGGGGTAAACCACGTAAACCAACAACTGCTGGTTCACAGGAACAGGGCTAAAGTTCTGCTTCCTCAAAACCTTCAGCATGATGGTGGACTGCGATGCCTGGAAGACTGGCAGGTGGGAGCCCAGGTAAAATTCTTCAGTCACATCTAGACAAGTTCGTGCCAGGATCCCTGGGTCATAGATCTCATTTCCCAGGGCTACAGACTGGAGTTCCAGGAGTCCCCACATCACAGATTCTTCATATCAGGCTTACCAGTTTCACAGGAGGCAAGTAAAACTTTACAGGTCGTCAATCTAAAACTGGTACAGACTCAGGTCATTGTTCCAGTTCCACTTCATCTGCAAAACAAGGGGTATTATTCCAACTTGTTTGTAGTACCAAAACCGGACGGTTTGGTAAGACCGATTCTGAACCTCAAGTCGTTGAACCCATACTTACGAGTGTTCAAATTCAAGATGGAGTCTCTGAGAGCGGTGATCTCAGGTCTGGAGGAGGTGGAATTCCTAATGTCTCTGGATATCAAGGATGCGTACCTTCACATTCCGATCTGTCCACCTCTTCAGGCTTATCTACGGTTTGCACTGCAGGACTGTCGCTACCAGTTCCAGGCCCTGCCATTTGGTCTCTCCACGGCACCGAGGGTGTTCACCAAAGTGATAGCAGAGATGATGTTTCTACTCCGCAAACAGGGAGTGAACATAATTCCGTACCTGGACGATTTTCTGATAAAAGCACAGTCCAGGGATCGGTTGTTGGACAGCATTGGCCTCTCAACCAGACTACTCCTGGATCACGGGTGGATTCTGAACCTACCAAAATCTCACCTAGAACAAACAGAGGCTTCCTTTTCTGGGAATGATACTGGACACAGAGTCTCAGAAAGTGTTCCTTCCCTTGGAAAAGGCAATGGTAATTCAGTTGAGTGTTCGGGATGTCCTGAAGCCAACCTGGATCTCTGTGCATTTGTGCATTCGCCTTCTGGGTAAAATGGTGGCCTCTTACGAGGCAATTCAGTTCGGAAGGTTTCATGCGAGGCCCTTCCAGCTGGATCTGTTGGACAAATGGTCCGGATCGCATCTTCACATGCACCAGAGGATCTGTCTGTCGCCAAAAGCCAGGATCTCCCTCTTGAGGTGGCTACAGACGTCTCACCTAGTCGAGGGTCAGAGGTTCGGGATTCAGATTTGGATTCTGCTAACCACAGACGCAAGCCTCAGAGGTTGGGGCGCAGTCACCCAGGGGGTGCAGTTTCAAGGAAGATTGTCAAGTCAGGAAGTCGTCCTTCCAATAAACATCCTGGCGCTCAGGGCTATATACAATGCCCTTCTGCAGGCCTCATCTCTTCTTCAGAATCAGGCCATTCAGGTCAAGTCCGACAATGTGACGGCAGTGACGTACATAAACCGACAGGGCGGAACAAAAAGCAGAGCCCCAATGTCAGAGGTGTCAAGAATTCTCCTCTGGGCAGAATAACACACCATGGTGTTGTCAGCGGTCTTTATTCTGGGAGTAATCAACTGGGAAGCAGACTTCCTCAGCAGACACAACCTGCACCCGGGGGAGTGGGTCCTTCACCCGGAGGTGTTCCGGTGGTTGACATGTCGGTGGGGATAGCCACAAATCGACATGATGGCCTCTCGACTCAGCAAGAAGCTCAAGAGCCTATTGTTCCAGGTCGAGGGACCCACAAGCAGTGGCGGTAGACGCTCTGACAACTCCGTGGGTCTTCCAGCTGGTGTACGTGTTTCCTCCACTTCCGCTGATCCGAAGAATTCCGCTGCCCCGAACTGGCCACGAAGGGCCTGTTATCTTCTCGAGATGTTCCTCGAAGATCCGTGGCCTCTACTTCTGCGCGAGGATCTTCTGCAACAGGGTCCATTAATCTATCAAGATTTACCGCAGCTACGTTTAACGGCATGGAAGTTGAACGGCTGATTCTAGCCAGGAGAGGGATTCCTGACTATGATCCAAGCCAAGAAGGGGGTAACGTCTAAACATTACCACCATGTTTGGAAGAAATATGTCTCTTGGTGTGAGAGCAGACAATATTCTGCGGTGGAATTTCATCTGGGACATTTCCTGCTTTTTCTGCAGTCAGAAGTATAAGTGGTAGGGGTTTGTGGGGACTGCGCTTTCACCTGGTGGTATAAAGTGAGTAGCTGCTATGGAGAAAATTAAGATTGCCACAAACCTTCGTTGTACTGATGCAGAAAATATATAACATATATGTTTATTGTATAGTAATGAAAAAAAATTTTTTATAAAGAGCTCTAAAAACCGGTACAAACATGTAACAAACAAAGACAGATTTGTGGAAGAAAGAGTTTTGGTGGATAGTGAAAGGTACCAGATAAAAATAGTACAGATGATTGTGGAGATGGGTAGATACGCTAGTGTGCGTTTTACTCTATCCACCGATGTGTATATGTATGGTTTGTTACTATTAAATAGTTTAAAAAAATACCAAGTTCTGTTATGAACAGGAGAATTGTAGGTCCTGGGAGATGTAACACTATTGTTACAGTGTCTCTGTCCAAGGGGAATTACTGTGCAGATGGATACAGTTTCTCAGTTTTAGTATCGTTACTCAGTCTTTTGTAGTCAGAACGGGTGCTGTATCTGCATTCGTCCGGGGGATCCTCTGTGTCCTGTCGGATGCCCTTGCTCGTAGCGTGCTGTGGGTATTTTTTGCCCGCACTCGTCCAGGTACAATCTTTGTGGTCGGGATAAGTGTTGTATCTGCACTTGTCCCGGTGACCCTCTGTGTCCTGTTAGGTGCCGCTGTTCCTAGCGTGCTGGGGTTGCTCGCGCTCGTCCAGGCAGTCTGAGCGGGCGCTGGTCCGGGGTATGGGGTAGGTGCCGCTGTTCCTAGCGTGCTGGGGTTGCTCGCGCTCGTCCAGGTAATCTGAGCGGGCGCTGGTCCGGGGTACGGAGTAGTCGTCTGCCGGCAGACTTGAATGGAGCTTTATGCCGCAGGGGGACAAAGTCTAAGTCCGAGCCCGTGGCTGATCTACGCGTTTCACCTGCTGCTTCAGGCTTCGTCAGGATACCCATTCATTCCTGCTCCATACCTTTATCCTCCAGTTTGCCCTTTCTCGTGGGCTGTGTATTACATCATTTCCGCCCTTATTCCTCCGTGCAGTAATGCTTGTCTGTATATACCAGTATTAAAAGGACCCATATGTATGTATAACGGGACACATATATATTTACATGTAGAAAGGGAGAGTCCAAGAGAAAGGAAGGAAAGAGCACCGCAAGTGTGCTGGAAGAAAGAACATATAATTTATGTTGTCGCCTGCATAATATATTGTTACATATTATTGTTATGAATACCATTTGTCATGGAAAATTAATTTTCGGTATTGTAATAAAATGGGTAAAAAAGAGTGGGGGTAAATAAACTTTTATAAAAATATTTTGTAAAAAAAAATATATAAAGTGGTGGTGGTATGGAAGAAGTAAAAAATAATAAATATATAAGAAATATATTTAAAAAATAATAAATAAATGATATAAATAATAAAATAAATTTATATAAAGAAAAAATATATATATAAGAAAGAAATATTGAAAAAAATGTATATATGATTGTAAAATTTAATTTTTAAAGAGGGAGTAGGAAGAGAGGTACTAGTAGATGGTGTTAGTCATTTGATAGAGTATATACGAGCACAAAGTTTTTTCTGTTATCCTGGTAGTGGGGCATATACGTTTTACAGATAATACTAATCGCAATCATAATGGTAATGAATAATAATGGTAAGGATAGATAGCAATCATATTAATAATAATAGAGAATATGGTATTAACATGGTTATATAATATAGTAATGTGAAAAAGGATGAAGAATGAAAAAAAATGAAATGAAGAAGATGAAAAAAATTTTTAAAAAGATGAAAGCATGAAAATGATGATGGGGGGATGAAAGAAAAAATGGAAGAAAGGGAATAAGAGTAGACATGGTAATGAAGGGTTGTTAATAATGCAGTCTCCTTCATTTCATGGAAATTTTCTATGTTTTTAAGAAGGGATGTAACTCGAAGTCTGCATTGAGGCCTTCTGGTGTCAAGGTGGCAAGTTCGTAAATAAGTTTCGATTCTTCCATCAGGAGAAGCTTGTCCCAATCTCCCCCTCTCCAGGGTTTTTTTATGAGTTTGAGACCTACATATTTTAATGTTGATGGGTCGCTTCCATGTGCATGTTTGAAATGTTTCGGAATACTGTGATTGTCTTTTTCTGTTCTGATATTATTCAGGTGTTCATTAATTCGGATAGAAAGTTTGCGGGTAGTTTTTCCTATATATTGCAATCCGCATGGGCAGAAAAGGAGGTATATGACTCCTGTAGTGTTGCAGGTGATTTTGTCTCTAATTTTGAATTCCTTGTTGTTGCTCCTTGACAGTATACTTTTTATTGGTTTCGTTGTAGTTGTTTTGGTTTTTTTGCATGCTATGCAGTTGTTACAGCTGTAAAAAACAGGTTCTCCGTGCTTTAACCATGTGTTGTCTGCTTTTGGTTCTGGTTTCAGATGATTCTTTACCAAATTCCTTCCTATCGTCTGGGCGCGTCTGTAAATAATTCTTGGTTTCGGTGGGAGTATACTTTTTAATTCTTTGTCTGTTGTGAGAATATGCCAGTGCCTCTTTAGACTTGTTTCTATCTGTTTCCTTTGCCCAGAGTAATTGGTGATAAATAGTAATTCTTTATTCATTTCTTCTTTTCTATTGTTATATTGTAAAAGATCCGATCTGTTGATGTTCTCTATTTCTTCTTTGTCTTTTTCTAGTTTTTCTTTTTTGTAGTTCTTTGTTTCAAATTGGTTCATAAGTTTGAACGTCTGGTAGTCGCAGTCTTCCTTTCTTGAACAGTTCCTTTTGATCCTTCTCATTTGTCCCTTGGGAATATTGGAAATCCATTTGGGGTGGTGATTGCTCTTCGCATCCAGGTAGTTATTGCAATCTACTGGTTTAGTATAAGTTTTGGTTTCGATATTGTTATTGTGAATGAAAATGGTTAAATCGAGGAAGTTTATACTGTTCTTGCTTATTTCGTGTGTGAATATTAAATTCTCTATGTTTATGTTGATGTTCTTCATGAAATTTTGTAGAGCTTCTTCTTCTCCATCCCATACTATTATCACGTCGTCTATATATCTTGCCCATACTTTTATGTTGGGAAGGTATTCATTATTGGTCCAAATCCTTTTGTTTTCCCAATGGGCAAGGAACAGATTTGCATACGATGGTGCGAAATTCGTACCCATTGCTGTCCCCTGTGTTTGGATGAAGAATTGTTTCCCAAACCAGAAATAATTATGGGTCAAGATAAATCATATTCCCTGTATGATGAAGGCGACCTGTTCTTCTTCCAGTTCTGATTCTTCTTGTAGAATTCTTTCCACATTTTTGCAGCCATCTTCATGTCTGATGCTCGTGTATAGAGATTTTATATCACACGTTGCCAGGATGTAGGTATTCTTCCAGGTTAGGCCCGCTAGTAGGCTCAAAACTTGTGTGGTATCTTTCAAGTAGCTGCGCTATTGTGCTACTAAAGGTTTTAGGAAGTGATCTATGTAGCATGAAAGATTTGAAGTCAAGGAATTTATCCCTGATACTATTGGTCTACCTGGAGGATTCAGTTAGTCTTTATGGACCTTGGGTAGATGATAAAACACAGGTATTATGGGATGTTCTGGTTTCAAGAAATTGTGTTCGTTTTTTGTTAGAATTTTGTCCTCCATGGCTTTCTTCAATATTTCTGATAGTTCTTTTTGAAATTCTGGTGTAGGGTCCTTCTTTAGAGGTTGGTATGTTTGGGCATCTTCTAGGAGCTTCCATACTTCTTCCTCATATTTCCCCCGATCCATGATAACTGTTCCTCCGCCTTTATCTGCTTGTTTGATAACAATTTCGTTGTTTTCCTTTAGATTCTTTAAGGCAACTTTTTCTTTCTTTGATAGATTCTGTATGTATTTGGATCCTATATTGTCGGGAACTTTCTTGATATCCTCTTCTACTAGCTTTTGGAAAGTATTTATTTAGTAAATGGCCTTTGAGGTGTTGTGGGTAGAAAGTCGATTTGTCTTTAAAGTTTGTGTGTATGAAGGGGTCTTCTTTCTCTTCTGTTTCTTTGTCCTTTCCTGAGTTATCCATTCCTTTGCCCAATTACTCTGGGCAAAGGAAACAGATAGAAACAAGTCTAAAGAAGCTCCGGCATATTCTCACAACAGACAAAGAATTAAAAAGTATACTCCCACCGAAACCAAAAATTATTTACAGACGCGCCCCGACGATAGGAAGGAATTTGGTAAAGAATCATCTGAAACCAGAACCAAAAGCAGACAACACATGGTTAAAGCACGGAGAACCTGTTTTTTACAGCTGTAACAACTGCATAGCATGCAAAAAAACCAAAACCAAAACAACTACAACGAAACCAATAAAAAGTATACTGTCAAGGAGCAACAACAAGGAATTCAAAATTAGAGACAAAATCACCTGCAACACTACAGGAGTCATATACCTCCTTTTCTGCTCATGCGGATTGCAATATATAGGAAAAACTACCCGCAAACTTTCTATCCGAATCAATGAACACCTGAATAATATCAGAACAGAAAAAGACAATCACAGTATTCCGAAACATTTCAAACATGCACATGGAAGCGACCCATCAACATTAAAATATGTAGGTCTCAAACTCATAAAAAAAACCTGGAGAGGGGGAGATTGGGACAAGCTTCTCCTGATGGAAGAATCAAAACTTATTTACGAACTTGCCACCTTGACACCAGAAGGCCTCAATGCAGACTTCGAGTTACATCCCTTCTTAAAAACATAGAAAATTTCCATGAAATGAAGGAGACTGCATTATTAACAACCCTTCATTACCATGTCTACTCTTATTCCCTTTCTTCCATTTTTTCTTTCATCCCCCATCATAATTTTCATGCTTTCATCTTTTTAAAAATGTTTTCATCTTCTTCATTTCATTTTTTCATTTTTTTTCATTCTTCATCCTTTTTCACATTACTATATTATATAACCATGTTAATACCATATTCTCTTATTATTATTAATATGATTGCTATCTATCCTTACCATTATTATTCATTACCATTATGATTGCGATTAGTATTATCTGTAAAACGTATATGCCCCACTACTAGGATAACAGAAAAAACTTTGTGCTCGTATATACTCTATCAAATGACTAGCACCATCTACTAGTACCTCTCTTCCTACTCCCTCTTTAAAAATTAAATTTTACAATCATATATACATTTTTTTCAATATTTCTTTCTTATATATATATTTTTTCTTTATATAAATGTATTTTATTATTTATATCATTTATTTATTATTTTTTAAATATATTTCTTATATATTTATTATTTTTTACTTCTTCCATACCAACACCACTTTATATATTTTTTGTTACAAAAGATTTTTATAAAAGTTTATTTACCCCCCCTCTTTTTTACCCATTTTATTACAATACCGAAAATTAATTTTCCATGACAAATGGTATTCATAACAATAATATGTAACAATATATTATGCAGGCGACAACATAAATTATATGTTCTTTCTTCCAGCACACTTGCGGTGCTCTTTCCTTCCTTTCTCTTGGACTCTCCCTTTCTACATATAAATATATATGTGTCCCGTTATACATACATATGGGTCCTTTTAATACTGGTATATACAGACAAGCATTACTGCACGGAGGAATAAGGGCGGAAATGATGTAATACACAGCCCACGAGAAAGGGCAAACCGGAGGATAAAGGTACGGAGCAGGAATGAATGGGTATCCTGACGAAGCCTGAAGCAGCAGGTGAAACGCGTAGATCAGCCACGGGCTCGGACTTGGACTTTGTCCCCCTGCGGCATAAAGCTCCATTCAAGTCTGCCGGCAGACGACTACTCCGTACCCCGGACCAGCGCCCGCTCAGATTACCTGGACGAGCGCGAGCAACCCCAGCATGCTAGGAACAGCGGCACCTACCCCGGACCAGCGCCCGCTCAGACTGCCTGGACGAGCGCGAGCAACCCCAGCACGCTAGGAACAGCGGCACCTAACAGGACACAGAGGGTCACCGGGACAAGTGCAGATACAACACTTATCCCGACCACAAAGATTGTACCTGGACGAGTGCGGGCAAAAAATACCCCCAGCACGCTACGAGCAAGGGCATCCGACAGGACACAGAGGATCCCCCGGACGAATGCAGATACAGCACCCGTTCTGACTACAAAAGACTGTGAGTAACGATACTAAAACTGAGAAACTGTATCCATCTGCACAGTAATTCCCCTTGGACAGAGACACTGTAACAATAGTGTTACATCTCCCAGGACCTACAATTCTGTTCATAACAGAACTTGGTATTTTTTTAAACTATTTAATAGTAACAAACCATACATATACACATCGGTGGATAGAGTAAAACGCACACTAGCGTATCTACCCATCTCCACAATCATCTGTACTATTTTTATCTGGTACCTTTCACTATCCACCAAAACTCTTTCTTCCACAAATCTGTCTTTGTTTGTTACATGTTTGTACCGGTTTTTAGAGCTCTTTATAGAAAAAAAAATTTCATTACTATACAATAAACATATATGTTATACCTATCCAGTTTTTAACTATTCTTTTTATTCAATAATTATTCATTTACATGTTTATAAATAAAACAAAAAATTAATTCAACAATTTTTAAGCTGTATGTGTGATATTGAGTAAGCGCTGGGAGTAATATTTTTTCTGCAGAAGTATAAGTGGGCCTACATCTAGGTTCCATAAAAGTCCAGATTTCAGCCTTGTCTATTTTCTTTCAGAAACAATTGTCTTTTCTCCCTGAGGTCCAGACGTTCTTGAAAGGTGTTCTGCACATCCAGCCTCCCTTTGTGCCTCCCACGGCACCTTGGGATCTCAACTTGGTGCTGCAGTTCCTCCAATCATACTGGTTTGAACCGTTACAGGAGGTTGACGTAATGTACCTTATGTGGAAGACCGTCACACTGTTGGCCTTGGCTTCAGCAAGACGTGTGTCGGAGCTAGGGGCGTTCTAACAAGAGCTCCTCTCTAATTTTCCATGAGGACAGAGCTGAACTCAGAACTCGTCAGCAATTTCTTCCTAAGGTGGTGTCTGCATTTCACATCAACCAACCTATTGTGGTTCCGGTTGTTACGGACACCTCTGCTACTTCAAAGTCTTTGGATGTTTCAGGCTTTGAAGGTGTATGTAAAGAGAACAGCTCATCACAGGAAATCGGACTCGCTGTTCGTTCTCTATGATCCCAATAAAATTGGATGTCTTGCTTCAAAGCAGTCAATTGCGCGCTGGATCAGGCTCACTATCCAGCAGGCTTGCCAGTTACAAAAGCTGTTCAGGCCCACTCTATTAGGTCAGTGGGTTCTTCTTGGGCAGCTGCCCAGGGTGTATAGGCTTTTACAGCTCTGCCGAGCAGCTACTTCCGGTTCGAACACGTTTGCTATGTTTTACAAAATCGATACTTTGGCCTCTGAAAACCTTCAGCTTTCAATTAATTCTGCAGGAACCTCAGCACACTCCCACTCGGTTTGGGAGCTTTGGTACTTCCCCATGCTACGAAATGGATTCCTAGTATCCCCTAGGACAGTGTTTCCCAACCACGGTCCTCAAGGCACACTAACAGTCCAGGTTTTAAGCATAACCATACCTGAGCACAGGTGATTTAATTAGTACCTCAGTTATTTTGATTGAACCATTTGTGCTCAAACATGGTTATCACTAAAACCTGGACTGTTGGTGTGCCTTGAGGACTGTGGTTGGGAAACACTGCCCTAGGATGTAAGCGAAAATAGGATTTTAATTGCCTACCGGTAAATCCTTTTCTCAAAGTCCGTAGGGGAGACTGAGTGCCCGCCCGGTGCTTCGTTCTTCCTGCACTGTTACTTGGTTAAGTATTCTTGTTTGCTCCGCTGTTGCTATTCATGTTTCAAGTTTGGTTAGCATGGCTTTTCTCTTGTTTGGTGTGTGCTGATTCGTAATCTTACCACTTTCCTTATCTATCCTTCTCTCAAAGTATGTCCGTCTCCTTGGGCACAGTTTCCTAGACTGAGTAGGAGGGGCATAGAGGGAGGAGCCAGCGCACACTATTAATTTCTTAACGTGCCCATGGCTCCATGTGGACCCATCTATACCCCCTGGTACTAAATGGATTCCCAGTATGCCTTACGGACTACAGCAGAAGAGTATGCACGCGTGAGCAACAGCTATGTTCACTATGCAGAAAATCCCCCACCAAAATGCTCACTGCACTTAGCGGGCCTTGCCACAAGGCAGATTCTGGTCTAGTGAGCTGGGGGAGGGTGCACAAAGTGCTGCTTCAAACCTCCCGTGATAGGGGAGTACCCCACCCTTTGCTACCTCATAATGCTGCCTGGTTTAAAAAAAATCCTGGTGAGAACAAGGTTCAGGATGTAATGCCTATTTTTAAAAGAATTGGTAATCCATGTTTGAACCCAGTGGATGAACATATTTTCTGTTGTAATTGGTTTATATTTTATTTTAAATTTTGTGACAATGGAAAAAGAAAGGAGGGGATGCTGTTAACATCCCCTTCGGGATGCCAGCGGTCATGTGACTGACGCAAGAATACCGACACCACTCGGAATCCCGTCGCCGGGACACAGACATCCCAAGGGTAAGTTTCGGGGTTAAAAACAAGTAAAAGAAGCAGCGCGCATGGAATAAAAAAAAACATACATTTGGAATACTCTAAAAGGAGCCAGAAATATCAAAAATAACTAAAGGTTTAATCACCTATAATGTATGTATACAATCTATGTACACGATAGGATAAAAATAAATTATAAGCAATTGCTAATAATTATAATACATTTCACACATCATAAAAGAAATGGTGTGGCCACGATTAAAAAGATATCCTTGGACAAGCTTCAGACTGCATTAGGTTGTTTTGATAGTATGGTTACAGATATAAACAAAGTTACTATTCAACTGGATGAGAAACTTTTGTAACAGTCCAAAAGACTTGATAAAAAGCACCTGAGGGCATTCAATAAATGAATCCAGAGACAATATAACAGAGCGCGAGTATGGTATGTTACCTTCCAGGATGGCATGAGCATCCTCGAGTTATATATTCACACAGGCTGTCACTGGGCTATTTAGCAAATAGCATTGATAATGTTTTCTTGTGCGTGATAGCGCTGCGGGTCTCCAGTCCTATGGGACAATGGGGGTCATTCCGAGTTGATCGTAGCTATGCTAAATTTAGCCCAGCTATGATCAGGAACTCAGACATGAGGGGGGACGCCCTGCACAGGGCTACTCTGGGATGGATATGGCCGGTGGTAGCGGAATAGCCCCAGAGACTTGGCGCCTGAGTTCTGGTCTAGCACTGTGTAGCACAGCAGCGGCTGGGATAGCTGTGGCCAGAGGTAGCAATGTTGCCCCTGGTGAAAAAGGTATATCCGACAGTGAAGGGAGTCCAACGCGTTTCGTATGACTCCCAGGTATGTTAGTCCTAATTTACAGCAGCCTGCTAAAGGAATCACCTGTGAGGTTAATCAGTGTCATGCATAATACAATTGAAAATACCTACTTAAAAGAACATTACGTGCTCCTAAAACAGCATATATTGTTATAAACTATGTCACAAATGGTATAAATAATAAAGATTAATTTTTTGCCAAATATAACCTCCAGTTTCTGTATATATTTTATATAATGGTCAAAAATTCAAGAAGACAGCAATATGATGGATGGGCAAAAACAAAAAAATATGTTTTGGGGCTAGGCACTAGAGGTGGGGTTAGCCATAGCCCCGAGTCTTAGCCCTAGCCGCTACCCACTGTGACTTGACCCTAGCCACCACACCAGGTGGGTTAGGGTAGGGGGCTAGCCTCCACACCAGGTGGGTTAGGGTAGGGGACAGGTGAGTGATAAAATAAGTACCCTGCCTCCTGCCGACATTGTGAAGATCGGGATTCCGGTATTGGTCATGTAACCACTGGCATCCCGCTCTGCCAGCCTTCTGTATCATACCCGAAAGAAGTGACCATGAATATACAGTGGTGCTTGAAAGTTTGTGAGCCCTTCAGAATTTTCTATATTCCTACTGAAATTTGGCCTAAAACTCCCTCAGTCCTAAAACTAGATAAAGAGAACCATATCAAACAAATGAGACAAAAAAATTAGACATGCTAATTTTTTTATTGAGGAAAAATGATCCAATATCACACATCTTTGATTTGCAAAAGTATGTGAACCTTTGCTCCAAGTATCTGGTATGACCCCCACTTGTGCAGCAATAACTGCATGGAAACGTTTCCGATAATTGTTGATTTAGTCCTGTACATCAGCTTGGAGGAATATTACCCCATTCCTCCTTAGAAAAACAGAATATTCTTGTATAATTCAGAATTTACAGTCCCATCAATGATGACAAGTCGTCCTTGGCCAAATGCAGCAAAACAGGCCTTAACCATGATACCACCACCACCGTGTTTCACAGATGGTATGAGGTTTTATTCTGGAATACAGTGTTCTCCTTTCTCCAAGCATAACACTTCTCATTTAAACCAAAAAGCTCTATTTTGGACTCATCTGTCCACAAAACATTGGGGGTAATTCCAAGTTGATCGCAGCAGGAAATTTTTTAGCAGTTGGCCAAAACCATGTGCACTGCAGGGTAGGCAGATTTAACATGTGCAGAGAGAGTTTGATTTGGGTGGGGTGTGTTCAATCTGCAATCTAATTTGCAGTGTAAAAATAAATAGCCAGTATTTACCCTGCACAGAAACAAAATCACCCATCCAAATCTAACTCTCTCTGCAAATGTTATATCTGCCCCCCCTGCACTGCACATGGTTTTGCCCAACTGCTAAAAAATTTCCTGCTGCGATCAACTTGGAATTACCCCCATTGTTCCAAAAGCCTTTTGCTTTGTCCAAGTGATCCTTAGCAAAATGCACATGAGCAGCAATGTTCTTTTAGGAGAGCAGCGGCTTTCTCTGTGCAATCCTGCCATGCACACCATTGTTGTTCGTGTTATCCTGATGGTGAACTCATGAACATAAGTTTAGCTAAGAGAAAGGCCTTCAGTTGTTTAGAGGTTACCTTGGTTTCTTTTGCGACCTTGCAAACTATTAGACGCCTTGATCTTTGCGTGATCTTTGTGTGTCGACCACTCCTGGGGAGGGTAAAAAAAGCTCTGGAATTTCCTCAATTTGTGCACAATCTGTCTGACTGTTGATTAGTGAAGTCCAAACTCTATAGAGATGGTTTTGTAACCTTTTCCACCCTGATGCGCTTCAACAACTTCTTCTGAGGTCCTTATAAATTTCCTTTGATCGTGGCATGATACTCTGCAATGGGTTGGGTATGGAATCCCAGCAGCCGGGATCCCAGTGGTCAGAATATCGGCGACGGGATCCCAGCCGCCAGAATGGCGTCAGTGGGGCAAGCGCTAGAAAACCCCTTGCGGGCTCACTGCGCTTGCCACAGGTTCTATTCCCACTCAAAGGGTGATGTGGACACCCACGAGTGGGAATAGCCCTGGCGCAGCTGCCGGCATTGACGGTGTCTGTATTCTGACTGCTGGGATATTGACTACATCCCCACTTCCACGAACTTGTTATAAACATAAGACTTTGATAGATCCCTGTTCTTTTAAAAAGACAGGTCGTCTGCTCACAGCTGATTGTCATCCATAGATTGAAAATTCCTGACTCTAATTTCTCTTTAAAATGTCTGATAAGCCTAAAGGTTCACATACTTTTGCCACTCACAGATGTGTGATATTGGATCATTTTCCTCAATGAAAAAATTGAGCTTGTCTAATTTGTTTCATGTGGTTATCTTTATCTACTTTTAGGACTTGTGTGAAAATCTGAGGTAGTTTTAGGCCAAATTTCAGCAGAAAACTTCATGCACCACTGTATTGCTGCATAAAGCACCTACAAGAATGATTCTCGGCTTATTCCTTACATTAATTTACACAATCATTTGGTGTATTATGAAATGTACGAGTCTGTTATCACTGTGTTTGTTAGATCTATCATATAAAGAATAACCTACCTCTGTGGTAATGTGCAGCTTGTCTCATTAAAAGACTACCTCCAAATTAGGGAAGGCATCCTTTGGCGCTCTCTGTGGTACTGAAAATGGTCCCTATTATGTTCTTGGTGTACATAATTGCATGTATATCTGTGGCATGCATATTGTGCCTGTTATGTACATTGTGGTTCTGTATGCAAAGTGGCTGTACAGTAGTTGTGGGCAGCTGCAGAAGCCAGATTTATTACCTTATGCTAATGCAAAATTCTGTTCAGCTAATGTGGGGGTTTGTGCATCTGCAAGTGAGAAGCCGATGTGCCCATTGTATTCATGTCATCCGACGCATCCAATATTATTCTGTAACAGTACTTGCAGTGCACAGCAGCCCCATGTGCAAGAGACCTTTGAAAAATTCTGCCCTTACCCGTGCATGCAACTCAGAATTGGACAGAGCTTTTAATACTCTCCCACAAGTCAGGTCTGTTCTGTGCGATTATATTGACATCATTGGCCTGTTCCTTTCTGAAACGCCCAATTCACGAAAAGAGCACTCCAGCCAAGTTCTGTCTGACTCCGAATAGGACAGATATAAGCAAAGAAACAAAAAGGAGAGGACAGTCAGTAGGTACACATATCACTTGCTCTTGTGGTCCTAAATCTGTCCGGATGATCAGTCAACCCTTCAAACAATGACTGATTGAGCATATACAGATGTATCCTCATGCATCTAGCCTCAAGATGCCATGCAGCAGGATTTGCTTGTTGTGAGTGAGCTGACCCATGCTGCTCCACTAGCATTGGACATCTGATTTTCTTTTCCAAAAATGTACCTTAGACGCAATGCAGCTCGTACTCACCAGGAGACTTTGCAGATTAATTTGATACGCCACACTTTTATATCTGTGTACGACTGAGGCTGTATATGAAGCACCACGGAACTGGGTATGGAAAAAAAAAGCTGTGGCCACCGCATTGTAGCACTTTGCACTGATTTAATTTGAATCTGTATCCAGTCTCCTGGTGCGTCCTATTTGCATTGCATCTAAGGTGTATTTTTGGCATAAAAATCGCAAAAAGATGCCCAATGCTAACAAAATGTCATGGGTCCTGGCGTGCCAAGAGGGGCTATTTGGTGCGACTGCAGCAAAGATGTATGATAAACACATGTGTAGTGTAGCATAAGAAATGCAGAGCTTGATCAGAATTAAAACACAAAGTTCTCACAACAGTGGATCAACATACTTTCTTGATTTACCATCAAAGTAATCCCTGTCATCTCAAAGCTAATATTCGTGGAGGTGATCACATGAACCAACTTTTGAGACGTGAATCCAGTGTAATTTTCTTGATGCGTTGTACTCACCCGTACAGCATAAATTAAAGAAACCATTATTCTGCCTTTTTGTAAATGAGGGGCACATATATCAAACCTTGGAGAGAGAAATACAGCACCAACCAATCAGCTCTGACAGTGTAGAACGGATTTGTTGGTACTTTAGCTCTCTCCAAGCTTAGATACATATGTCCCTGAACACTGGCGTAACTACAGTAGGTGCAGGAGATGCGGTTGCTACAGGCCCAAGATGTCAGTGGGGCCCGCTGCTCCCCTGTCACATTACAGCACACAGATGGCTTCCACGCCGCTGCCGCTCTGTGTCACTGACCGCACTTCTGCTGCAGCTTTGAGTCTACAGGCAGCCACACTCCCCACCACAACTCTGAGTTCCTGGCCGCACTTCCAGCCGCTGACGCTCGTTCACGATGTGTCTGGCCAAGCCCAGCCTGCTCTGCTTCTTTCACGGGTTATCTGGGCACAGACAAACGAAGCCCCCTGCCAAGCAAGGCACCTAGGGGCAGATGTATTAACCTGGAGAAGGCATAAGGAAGTAATAAACCAGTGATCTGTGCAAGGTGATAAAGGCACGAGCCAATCAGCTCCAATATGTAAATTAACAGTTAGTATCTCATTGGCTGGTGCCTTTATCATTTTGCCAGTCCATAGCATCAATGCTTTCGTCTTGCAGGAACTGCTGACACACTCCAGCCACATGAGGTCTAGAATTGTCTTGCATTAGGAGGAACCCAGGGCCAACAGCACCAGCATATGGTCTCACAAGGGGTCTGAGGATCTCATCTTGGTACCTAATGGCAGTCAGGCTACCTCTGGCGAGCACATGGAGGGCTGTGCGGCCCCCTAAAGAAATGCCGCCCCACACCATTACTGACCCACTGCCAAACCGGTCATACTGGAGGATGTTGCAGGCAGCAGAACGTTCTCCTTGGCATCTCCAGACTCTGTCACATGTGCTCAGTGAGAACCTGCTTTCATCAGTGAAGAGCACAGGGCGCCAGTGGCGAATTTGCCAATCTTGGTGTTCTCTGGCAAATGCCAAACGTCCTGCATGGTGTTGGGCTGTAAGCACAACCCCCACCTGTGGATGTCGGGCCCTCATACCACCCTCATGGAGTCTGTTTCTGATCGTTTGAGTAGACACATGCACATTGGTGGCTTGCTGGAGGTCATTTTACAGGGCTCTGGCAGTGCTCCTCCTATTCCTCCTTGCACAAAGGCGGAGGTAGCAGTCCTGCTGCTGGGTTGTTGCCCTCCTACGGTCTCCTCCACGTCTACTGATGTACTGGCCTGTCTCCTGGTAGCGCCTCCATGCTCTGGACACTACGCTGACAGACACAGCAATCCTTCTTGCCACAGCTCGCATTGATGTGCCATCCTGGATGAGCTGCACTACCTGAGCCACTTGTGTGGGTTGTAGGGAGGTCATACAGGCACGTGGAGGCCACACACACTACTGAGCCTCATTTTGACTTGTTTTAAGGACATTACATCAAAGTTGAATCAGCCTGTAGTGTGTTTTTCCACTTTAATTTTGAGGGTGACTCCAAATCCAGACCTCCATGGGTTAATAAATTTGATTTCCATTAATAATTTTTGTGTGATTTTGTTGTCAGCACATTCAACTATGTAAAGAACAAAGTATTTAATAAGAATATTTCATTCATTCAGATCTAGGATGTGTTATTTTAGTGTTCCCTTTATTTTTTTGAGCTATATATATATATATATATATATATATATATATATATATATATAGTCTCCAAAAGAGGATAAATGATGGCACTCCAGAGGGGCAAAATTACATAGAGAAAAGCTGGTCTTTGTTGCATTCAATGTGTTATGGGATTATACCCCTTCATCAAGACATACCAGGACAAACAGAACATAGAAGCACTTTTCCAGTAAAATACATACAGCATCCATGCTCACCGCCGCCTCCTCCATGCCACGATCAGCTGGAACGGTAGCGTCTAGTTTCCCTTTGTGGAGAGAACCTTTCCCATAAGCCCCTAGGTCAGAAGTTCCCAAACGCGGTTCTCAAGGCACCCCAACAGTCCAGGTTTTAGGTATATCCATGGCTCAGCACAGTTGGTTAAATCAAATTAACTGAGGTGCTAATTAAGTCACCTGTGGTCAAGCATGGATACATTAAAACCAGGACCGTTGGGGTGCCTTGATGACCGCGTTTGGGAACCTCTCCTCTAGGTCCATGTCACAAACTTTGGAATAGTGTGGCGAGCGAAGCGAGACACCGAGCCCGAACCGTGGCGAGCGAAGTGAGCCCACGAGGGTCCAATGGTGCATAGAAAAAATTTTTAAACCTCAAACGAACGGAGAACGGACAAAACACTTAGGAGCTGTAAGGGCGGAAGTTCTCTCCTGCCCTCTCATTCTATCACTTCGAGGTCCTGATCACGAAGGTAACTTAGACACAACCCAGCCGGAACCAGTCACATGCCACACTTCCGCGTCGCGGCTCTCGCCAGTCACCATAGCAACCCAGCGGTTTGCGTTCCACTTAAGGCGCATGGCTGTAGCGCTGCAGGGAAGTGGGAGAGAGCACAAGATACATCAGCTCAATATTTATAAATGAATACATATACCAATGATACACAATATACAAGTACATGTAGTACAAACATATATCAGTGCAATATGGAAAAAGCCAAAATGGCATATCAAATTCATAAATTCATGTCAAAACATAGGTAATACATAATGCTTTATCCTACATTAAATGTAAACAAATTACTTGACAGCACATTACAGATTAAAGACATTCTAGAAAAGAGCTCTAATAAACCACTAGGTCAAATAAACTAGAAGTTACGTAATACTGTTCCAATTGATCTTATCATTAAGAGTCTTAATGATAAGATCAATTGGAACAGTATCATGTATCTTGTATATCATTTGTATACAGTGCATCTGGAAAGTATTCACAGGCTCACAGCGTTTTACTTTTTTCCACATTTTGTTATGTTACAGCCTTATTCCACAATGGAATAAATTCATTTTCTTCCCCTCAAAATTCTACACACAATATCCCATAATGACAACGTGAAAAACGTTTTTTTTTTTTTGTTTTTTTTCCCCCAGATTTTTGCAAATGTATTAAAAATAAAAAACTAAGAAATCACATGTACATAAGTATTCACAGCCTTTGCTCAATACTTTCTTGATGCACCTTTGGCAGCAATTACAGCCTCAAGTCTTTTTGAATATGATGCCACAAGCTTGGCACACCTATCTTTGGGCAGTTTCGCCCATTCCTCTTTGCAGCACCTCTCAAGCTCCATCAGGTTCGATGGGAAGCGTCAGTGCACAGCCAATTTCAAATCTCTCCAGAGATGTTCAATCGGATTCAAGTCTGGGCTCTGGCTGGACCACTCAAGGACATTCACATAGTTGTCCTGAAGCAACTCCTTTGACATCTTGGCTGTGTGCTTAGGGTTGTTGTCCTGCTGAAATATGAACCGTCGTCCCAGTCTGAGGTCAAGAGCGCTCTGGAGCAGGTTTTCATCCAGGATGTCTCTGTACATTGCTGCGTTCATCTTTCCCTCTATCCTGACTAGTCTCCCAGTTCCTGCTGCTGAAAAACATCCCCACAGCATGATGCTGTCACCACCATGTTTCACTGTAGGGATAGTACTGGCCTGGTGATGAGCGGTGCCTGGTTTCCTCCAAACATGACACCTGGCATTTACACCAAAGAGTTCAATCTTTGTTTCATCAGGCTAGAGAATTTTGTTTCTCATGGTCTGAGAGTCCTTCAGGTGCATTTTGGCAAACTCCAGGCGGGCTGCCATGTGCTTTTTTACTAAGGAGAAGCTTTCGTCTGGTCACTGCCATACAGGCCTGATTGGTGGATTACTGTAGAGATGGTTGTCCTTCTGGAAGGTTCTCCTCTCTCCACAGAGGAATACTGTAGCTCTGACAGAGTGACCATCGGGTTCATGGTCACCTAACTAACTAGGCCCCTTCTCCCCCAATCGCTCAGTTTAGACGGCCAGCCAGCTCTAGGAAGAGTCCTGGTGGTTCCAAACTTCTTCCATTTATGGATGATGGAGGCCACTGTGCTCATTGGGACCTTTAAAGCAGCAGATATTTTTCTGTACCCTTCCCCAGATTTGTGCCTCGAGACCAGGGTCGGCTCTACCATTAGGCAGCTTAAGGCGGCTGCCTAGGGGCGCAGCCCTTGGAGGGCGCCACTGAATTCATCTAGCAAAAAACTGAAGGATGTCTCTGTATGCCGCCTCCTTCTTTACACTATGCTGACCGCTGCTGTGGGTTTAATCAGGTGCAGCCACCACTATCAGGCTGTGTCACATAGTGCCTCAATGCTTCCTCCATGCCATGTGTAACATCAAGTCATGTGAAGCCACATAGGAGGTGAATGTAACCAGGGGCGACCCCACGGCCGCTCCACATAGCCTTGATGCACCTCCTCTAGGCCTCTGGCTCCCGACTTTCCAGCAGCAAGCAGCACCTGCCTACAAGTCTGCACATGCAGCGTCACTGTAAGGCCACTGTATGCCCAACCCCACTTAAATATTCCCACCAGACCCCATGTACAGTATATATAAAAAAGTGACATTGGCCTTGGTGTCCTATATGATTCCTTACATGCTGGCTAGCATGTATACATAAAGAACAGATGATACTCAAGGACTTTTAAAGCGAAAGTGTATTGTGAGCAAAGTCACAACATTTTAAAATACATTATCACTTTAAAAGTCCTTGAGTTTTGTCCCTTTTCTCTGTATATGTAATGAGGCAATTCATCCCAGCCCACCTAGTGGCCACTTGCATCTCCCCTCTGGGAGGTGTGTGTGTGGGTGGAGGTTGCAGATTAGGGGGAGCTAAACTGAAGCTTTGCCTATGGTGCAGGGAGATCTCGCACCGTCCCTGCTTGAGACAATCCTGTCTCGGAGGTCTACAGACAACTCCTTTGACTTCATGCTTGGTTTGTGCTCAGACATGCACGGTCAAGTGTGGGACCTTATATAGACAGGTGTGTGCCTTTCAAAGTCATGTCCAATCAACTGAATTTACCACAGGTGGACTCCAATTAAGCTGTAGGAACATCTAAAGCATGATCAGTGGAAACAGGATGCACCTGAGCTCAATTTTGAGCTTCTTGGTAAAGGCTGTAAATACTTATGTGCGTGTGATTTCTTTTTTAATTTTAATAAATTTGCAAAAATCTAAAAAAAAAAAACATTTTTCATGTTGTCATTATGGGGTGCTGTGTGTAGAATTTTGAGGGAAAATTAATTTATTCCATTTTGGAATAAGGCTGTAACATAACAAAATGAGGAAAAAGTGAAGCGCTGTGAATACTTTCTGGCAGGGACGTGCAGTCAGGGGAGGCAGGGGAGGCAGTGCCTCCCCTGTCATAATGATTGAAGTAATACAAAGAAGATATTTATAACATAATTATCTTCTTTGCATTTTGCTACTTATATTTGCTGCAGCCAAATGTGGGTGGGAGGCAGCTGAGAGTGCTGCCTCCCACTAACAATGATAAAGTGTCTGTGCGGGGGGGGGGCAGGGGGCGGAGCCAAATCGAGGGCAGGAAAAGCCCATTGAAAAAACATGGAGTAGAGGCACCAGCAGATCTGCCTCAGTGACAGGGGCGTGCCTGCTTCCCACTACAGAGCCCGCCCCTGTCAGTGAGGCAGATTTGATTGGTCAGCGGCTCCAGCACTGAGCAGTGTTTCCTGCTGTCAGTGCAGAGTCCGGCTCTCTTCCTCCCTCCCTACTTCCTCTCCAGGTGCTGGTCGCATTACAGATGGTGATGTAAGTAGATGAGGGTGCACATCACAATCCCACACATCTGTACCAGGGGTAGCAGTGTTATCAGGGGGCTCTGGTTCCCAATATCTGGCTGTTACACAGCCATATAGAGTCAGGCTGCTGCTGACAGGGTCAGGGCTATGGCAGGAGCAGGCTGCGTGTCACTGTCTGCTCCAGCCTTTAGTTTTCCAGCCCTCAGCTAATGCCTGTGGATGTGTGTTACTGATAAGCAGTAACTGGAGTATATGTCCCTCTCTCTCACACACAAGCTGCAGCAGCAGCACACCCCTGGCAGGGAGTGGGAGGAAGATGGAGGCTGGGGCTCTTCACTAACTTTGCATCTCTTTGTTAGAGGGTCTGGTTGTTGTGTAGTGCCAGGAATGCTGAGTGATGACACTGAGGTCAGGCTCAGGCTCCCTCTCTGGGCTTTCATATGCCAGGTTTCTGATGGCAGGGGAGGATATCCAACATGGTATTGCCCTTAGTAATCTCCCAAAATATACTGTATGTGAGCAGACGCCTAAAGAATGCTGGCATCCTTCATCAGTGATAAACTCACACAGATACCACAGGAGGGATCCGGTTAGGATCCCGTCTATCGGGATACCAGCTGTCAGAATATTGACACCGGAAACCCGACACGGGTTAATTCAGGTTGCATCGCTGCTTGCGATGGGACTGTAATTCACCCTCCATGGTGCCAATGCGCACGCGCAGGTTCCGTCCTGCGCATGCGCACCCACCAAATGTGATCGCTTTGCAATGGGTGCAAACGCCTCTGCCTGATTGACAGGCATAGGCGGTCGCAGGGCATGCGCGGGGTGGCGATGGACCATTGTGGGGGCAGTGTGGGTTAAACAGAGGCAGGTCAGCTGCATTTTCAAGGTGGCTGCATGACATCACACTCAGCCACTCCGATGTAAAAAATGTCGATGGCCCTCCTGCATACGCATCCCTAATTTCTGCGTGAGTGATTCAATTGCAATTGTTTTACGATCGCATTGCTGGGCCCGCCAATTAGCATGCTGGGCGGCCTTGCCCTGCGGTGGGCGGCTCCCAGCATGCCACAGAAGTGATTGCAGATTCTATTTTTTTTTTAGCAAAATCTGCAATCCGTGATGAATAACCCCCACTATTAGGAATGCCGACACCAGCATCCCGATTAGGTTCACCATCTCTGCGTCGGAATCCCATCAGCCAGGATGCCAAACGACAAGCCAGCGGGACGATGCAGGGAGGGGTCAAGTTAGGTTAAGGCTGCTGGGGGAGGGTTAGGTTTACGATGTGTCCCTGGGGGGTTAGGTTTAGGCTGCGGGGAGGGGGGGTTAGGGTTAGGCTCCAGGGAGGGAGGTTTAGGGTGTTGGGGAAAGGTAAGGTAGGTATATATAATCTGTATATAGATGATCAAGCTGCTGCTGCAGGGTCAGGGAGGCGGGAGGGAGCACTGGAGCCCCCAGGAGGACACATCAGTTCAGCTGCTGCTGCCTGATCGCACACCTCATAGCACCCAGCACATCATACACAGTATAGATCTGCCCCGGGTTGCCTGCATCAGTGTCCATGCTGTGAGTTAACCCCCAGCGGCTGCGGACATGGACGCCACTGCACTGAAGCTGGATGCGCTGAAGTTCACAAAGCTGTGTTCCACTACAAGGTATGATCCTATTGCCCGCTGCCTTACCCTGTACACTGCAGCATACACCTGCGTTGTGGCGAGCTGCATTACATCACTTACCCATATTGCTGTACACTGTATATAGATCATGTATGTTGTGTGACAACACAGTAAGCACTTGTCCCCATTCCAACTCCTGTGCACAGTGATACCCAACAGTGGAGAAAGTAACTATTTACTCTCCTAGAACAAAGTTGTCATTTTATACAATCCCAGCCGTAATGAGCATAATGTGTAAGGGCCACTACAACTGCTCTTTTCCCATGAGCGCCAAAGTATATAATCGCTTGCCAAAAAATATGCTTCGGGCCAGCCCTGCATGTATCTTAATACTTTACTGCTTGCATAACATCTTTAAAGCGAGACTGGCACAGCTTTGGGATACAATAGATACTATTGCACCTTTTTTATAATGCCCCCAGAACCGCTAGGTTCATACACTGTTTGCTGGTGTAGGTCCAGTTCTGTTATAAGCTAGTGCCTCCCCAGTCATTGATCTCACCGCACGTCACTGCTTTCCGGGTGCATTGTATGTTTTCATTTATAAATATTGGGCTGATGTATCTTATGCTCTCTTCCCCTTCCCCGCAGCGCTACAGCCATGAGGACTGTATCATGCGTCTACCTTGGAACGCAAACCGCTGGGTTGCTATGGTGACCGGCGAGAGAAGTGCGGCATGTGACAGTTTCCGGCTGATTGCAGCATGCAGGAGGTGGCGTGGTGGTGAGCGTGGATGCTGTATGTGAGTATTTTAGTGGGTAAGTGGTTCTACTGTATGTTCTGTTTGTCCTAGTATGTCTTGATAAAGGGGTATAATCCCAGAAACGATTACTGCAACATAGACCAGCTTTTCTCTATGTAATATGTTTATTTGGATTAGGGCTTCGGGGGACAGTAACTTGTCATCATTGAGTACTGGCTGACATGGGAATGTGTGTATGTACATATGTATATATATATATATATACCAGTGCCGTAACTAGGCATTTTAGCGCTGTGTGCAAGAAACGACAGTGGCACCCCCCCCCCCCATGTAAGATAGGGGCAGTGCGTGCCGCAGGCGCGCAAAAAATTTATAGGGGTGTGGCTTCATGGGGAAGGGGCGTGGCCACAAAATAATAGCAATTCATACTACGGTGCACAGTAGTCTACATTATTCAAATTACGCTGCACAGTAGCGCCACTACACCAGGTAGAGCCCCTTTTATACATTACAGCAGACAGCGTCCCCCTTTTTACACATTACAGCAGACAGTCCCCGTTTTTTTACACATTGCGGCAGCCAGTCCCCTTTTTTACACATTGCGGCAGCCAGGCCCCCTTTTTACACATTGCGGCAGCCAGTCCCCCTTTTTACACATTGCGGCAGCCAGTCCCCCTTTTTACACATTGCGGCAGCCAGTCCCCCTTTTTACACATTGCGGCAGCCAGGCCCCCTCTTTACGCATTGCGGCAGCCAGTCCCCCTTTTTACACATTGCGGCAGCCAGTCCCCCTTTTTACACATTGCGGCAGCCAGTCCCCCTTTTTACACATTGCGGCAGCCAGGCCCCCTTTTTACACATTGCGGCAGCCAGGCCCCCTTTTTACACATTGCGGCAGCCAGTCCCCCTTTTTACACATTGCGGCAGCCAGGACCCCTTTTTACACATTGCGGCAGCCAGGCCCCCTTTTTACAGCCAGTCCCCCTTTTTACACATTGCGGCAGCCAGGCCCCCTTTTTACACATTGCGGCAGCCAGTCCCCCTTTTTACAGCCAGTCCCCCTTTTTACACATTGCGGCAGCCATCCCCCTTTTTACACATTGCGGCAGACGGTGACCCCCTGAGAGAGAGAGAAAGAGAGATATACTTACCATCTCCCTGCTGGCAGTCAGGCTCCTCGTGCAGCTCCCTCGGTGCAGGCAGTGAGGTGAGAAGGAGGAGGAACCGCATCCCAGCATCCACAGCAGCGCCGGGCAGCCAATACAAAAGGAGAGGGGGATGCTGCAGCGGCGCTTACTACCAATGACATAGCGCTGCTGCGGCTCCCTGCTCCCCCTCCCTCCTCCTCCTTCTCCGCTGCCCGGCGCTGGTCCTCTTCTCCCTCCACAGCGCGGCGCACGGCGCACACAGCAGAGGCGGCATGTAATGAGTCAATTTGACTCATTACATGCCGCTGGCCGTGCGCCCTCAGGGCAACTGCGCTGTGTGCCAAGCCCACTTGGCACACACGTAGTTACGGCCCTGATATATACCCCCTTTTTGCTGTTCTGTCCCCCAAGGTTCAACATTCCCTCTCTATTGAATATCACACTTACACAGTAATAACTCCCTACCCTTTTTATTCACCTTTAGATATAATACAACAGCTTTTTACATCCCATCATTGTAACACTTTATCCTACTAATATTTTTCTTAATTTTTACATTTATGTTTAATTTATTAAATTTCAGAAGAATTTCTGTTTCACTTTGCACTTACATATTAACATTTTCACAGCATTTAATATTAATGAATTATATTACATCTTACATTCTATTATATTTGTATTTTAATTTTTTTGTACTTTTTATGCACATTCACTTGTATTTCGCAACTTATCAAGTATTAATTTTTGTTGCTTATTAACTAAAATTAGGTTTAATTTGGGAAGAATAAATAATATATTGTATATGTGTGTACTGTATATTCTAAAAAATATACATTGTATCTATATTAATATTCGTTATATATCTGTACAAGTTAATTCACATACTATATCACATCTCTGATTTAATTGTCAGTATATTATTATATATATATATATATATATATATATACATATATATATACTGTGTGTGTGTGTGTGTGTGTGTGTGTGTGTGTGTGTGTGTAACAGTGATGTGCGGTGGGGTGAGGCAGAACCTTTCCTGTCATACTAACGTTTGCACCAGAGTTTTGACTGTGTAAAGTATATGAAAAATACAAAGAATATGTTTGAAATATGGCCCTCATTACGAGTTGTTCGCTCGCTAGCTGCTTTTAGCAGCATTGCACGCGCTAAGCCGCCGCCCTCTGGGAGTGTATTTTAGCATAGCAGAATTGCGAACGAAAGATTAGCAGAATTGCGAATATAAATTTCTAGCAGTTTCTGAGTAGCTCGAGACTTACTCAGCCATTGCGATCAGTTCAGTCAGTTTCGTTCCTGGTTTGACGTCACAAACACACCCAGCGTTCGCCCAGACACTCCCCCGTTTCTTCAGACACTCCCGCGTTTCCCCCAGAAACGCCAGCGTTTTTTCGCACACTCCCATAAAACGGCCAGTTTCCGCCCAAAAACACCCACTTCCTGTCAATCACACTACGATCAACAGAACGATGAAAAATCCTCGTTATGCCGTGAGTAAAATACCTAACTTTTGTGTAAAATAACTAACCGCATGCGCTCTGCGAACCTTGCGCATGCGCAGTAAGCGACTAATCGCAATATAGTGAAAATCGGCAACGAGCGAACAACTCGGAATGAGGGCCTATGATCTTTGTATTAATCGAATCATTTTTATAGCCAAAACTCTGGAGTAAAAAGTCTATGGCAGGTGAGGCAGTGCCTATCTTTTCCGCACATCTCTGGTCAAGACTCACCAAATGTCCTGTTTATAATGCTGTACTTGTGTATAATGTCCAGATGTGCACTATGGCTCATTTATTGTGTGTAAATCTGGCTCTGGTGCAGGGGTGTTTTAAGAGAGGAGGAGGCCTGTGTGCAGCCTTCTGCATCAGGGGACCCCTCCTCTCTGACCAAGGCACAAGATTTTAATACTTTCCTCTCCGAAGTCCCCCGGTGGTGCCATCCTTCTCGGCAGTGGCAATAGAGTCTGAGCACAGACTCTATTGCGCATGCGCAGACCTCCGGGAGCACGTCGTGGAGGCCATTTTCCTGAAGATTTTCCTGATGCGCATGCGCAAAACTCCGGAAAAATGGCCACCGTGCCACGTTTCCGGAGTTTTCAGCAGGTGCAATAGAGTTTGATCCCCCTAGTGTTCAATCTCTATTGCGCTGCCGAGAAGGGATGGCTCCGACGGGGGACTCCAGAGAGGCAAGTATTAAACAAATAAGTCCAGTGTGTGTGGGCTGGGTCCCCCTGGACTTCAGGGCCCGTGTGCCCCGCACACACTGCACCCATTATAGATCAGTCAATGCTCTAGTGCTAGCCAGTGCCTCCTGAGCCATTTAGCTCACCGCATGTCCCTGATTTGCATGGCCATCTGGCACTTCTGGCATAAGCCAGAAGGGCCGATGGGCCGAACCGGTCATTCAGAGAGCCGGGAAGGCCGCGCGCAGTGCAGCCTCCGGCTCTCTGGTTCCACGGTCTCCATGGAAATGGGGGCGTGCCGCGAGTCCATGCCACCGGACTCGCAGCGCGCCCCCGACCCCAGCAACCGCCGCCATGTTAATGGGGGCGTGCCACAAGTCCACGCCACCTTACATTGTGCGGTGCGCACTCCCCCGTGACGTGCGCACCTTCACAAATGCCCCAGTTCGTCGCTGCTGGTCTGTAATATATATTGACTGCCTTTGAAACTAATAACCTGCAGATTCTGAATGCCAACACTACCACTAACTGGATGGATAAACTTTCCAAACAGGTTGCAACTTATAAACAAAATCTCATCCAATTTAAAAAGTCCAAGCTTAATAAGGTTATCCCGGACTATGAACAAAACCATGTGTACAACTGGGTTACCAACGGCCATAATAAACGCAATGAACAAGGTCATGATAAATTACGTCAATTCCGACATTATGCATCGGACACTGATTCTTCACAGGACAACACGAACAACAGTGATTCGGACTCTACCCATAGTGGACGCTATTCCGCAGCCCTTTTAGGGGTACGCACTTGGACCCTGCTACTAAAAGAAAATGGAAATTCCCCAGGAGGGGCGGCCAGAGGATCCGGCAGGCGGGCAGGTCAGCCCCCTCTTTCCAGCAGGAGACGATAATTTGTCTGCACACACGTTGACGGACGTTGAGATTAAAGTTTTGAACCGTGGTCTCTCATTTGTGCCGTCCGTTGATTTTGATGGTTTCTTTTGGGAAATTTAAACATACCGGCTAATCCGACAACTCAAGATACATGAACACTTCAAAGGGGTTAAAACTACAGTGAACACCCAGAGTGAGTCATCATCGATTATTCCTGTGCAATTACGTAAACTGTTGTCTAAATCTGCATTTGAACCATTATCTAATAATGGGGGTAATTCCAAGTTGATCGCAGCAGGAAATTTTTTAGCAGTTGGGCAAAACCATGTGCACTGCAGGGGGGGCAGATATAACGTGCAGAAAGAGTTAGATTTGGGTGGGTTATTTTATTTTTGTGCAGGGTAAATACTGGCTGCTTTATTTTTACACTGCAAATTAGATTGCAGATTGAACACACCACACCCAAATCTAACTCTCTCTGCACATGTTATATCTGCCTCCCCTGCAGTGCACATGGTTTTGCCCAACTGCTAAAAAAATTCCTGCTGCGATCAACTTGGAATTACCCCCAATAGTTCTATTAAAGTGTTTTCACACATGTTAAGCAATTCTGTACACAACGAGGTTGTTTCTACTTCTACAACACAGAGAAAATTCAATAATGTGTCCCTTGAGGAACAAACGGCATTACGTGCACTGGCATCTTATTTGCAGATGAAGGCGGGGCAATAGTAATTCAGGATCTTGAATCTATTACGGATGGTTCTAATTGGGTACAACTACAAACATTGTTGTTAGTCCCCTCAGATCAGATATATATATATATATATGATCTGAGGGGACTAACAACAATGTGTATATATATATATATAAATATATATATATATATATATATATATATATATTTATATATACATATATATATATATATATATTTTAATCTCCATAATAGATTAAAATATATATGATCTCTGTAACAGATTCAAAATCCTGAATTACATCTCTGCTTTGCTTACATATTGCCATCAGGCTGCCTCCCGCTTGCTTGCACCTCATGTCATCTGTCTATCGTCCCTTCCCACTAGATTGTTAGCTCTTCAAAGCAGGGCCTTCTTTCCTCTTGTTGTCAAAGCCCTCTTCTCGACACATGTCACTCACAGCTCTCTCCTATTCAGCGACCATCTTTACCCTTTTTCCCTGCTGGTA
Organism: Pseudophryne corroboree; assembly: GCF_028390025.1. Classification (NCBI taxonomy): domain Eukaryota; kingdom Metazoa; phylum Chordata; class Amphibia; order Anura; family Myobatrachidae; genus Pseudophryne; species Pseudophryne corroboree. The sequence continues at coordinate 277,914,336 of NC_086444.1, forward strand.
AAGGCACATCTCTAGCCAGCCCCAAGTAGTACGATGATTACTCCCTCGCTACTTACATCCTAGCTGTATTATGATTTGAGAATTGCGGTGTAGAACAGAGAGGGTAATTCCAAGTTGATCGCAGCAGGAAATTTTTTAGCAGTTGGGCAAAACCATGTGCACTGCAGGGGAGGCAGATTTAACATGTGCAGAGAGAGTTAGATTTGGGTGTGGTGTGTTCAATCTGCAATCTAAATTGCTGTGTAAAAATAAAACAGCCAGTATTTACCCTGCACAGAAACAAAATAACCCACCCAAATCTAACTCTCTCTGCACATGTTAAATCTGCCTCCCCTGCAGTGCACATGGTTTTGACCAACTGCTAAAAAATTTCCTGCTGTGATCAACTTGGAATTACCCCTAGAATTCAGTAAATGTACTCCTACATACTTGAAATGTGTTCGTAGTTGATAATATGCTCATATGACTAATATATAACATGTGACTGACTGCTAGTGTGATTGCTGACTTTATATATGTTTGTCAGTGTCTCTTCTGACCTCAATGCTGGTGCTTGGGTTGGGGTCAGATTGATATCACTTTAATACAAGTAAAGTAATTACAGTCACAGATTGTGTAGTATACTGTGTAAAGCTGATTATTTATCATGTCTAAGAGCAGCATAGGTGACGAGGTTACATTAACAGTAACACCAACACTTATAACATGTTTATCCTGTAAGGTGGGGTTATCAGCTCAGCAACTGGCACATGATGGTTTATGTGAAATTGTTTTGCGTTTCAGCAGATTGCAAGGCAGATCCCTGTTCAATGACAAATAGATCCACCTTGGGCTATGTTTGCACAAACCTTATCCAGTATAGCTGACAGGTTGGTCCCTACAGCTTCAACCTCAGGAATAGGGTACACTATTAACCCATACATAGAGCTCCCATCCTATGGTTTAGCCCCAACAGCTTCTACAAATCAACAAGCTGATAAACCAAGGGTAAATATATCATCAAATTCACAGTCTACACAGGATGATACATCAGATGAGGATAACTCCATTTACTCTACTTCACCATATGAAGAACTGGTGGAAGGTTTCAGCTCAGAGGATATAGCTGAGTTAATTGGAGCAATGAAGGCTATTCTGTCTCTAGAGGATTCAGCAGAGCCAATAATAAAAACTAAAGCACCTGTGTTTAAATGTCCCAAAACAGTTAGGGAGGAGTCTCCAGGGTCAGAAGAACTGACGGAAATTATAGAGGAAGCTTGGGCTACACCCAATAGGAGATATAGAATACCAAAAAAATGGGATTCCTATTACCCTTTTCCAACTGGGGACTGTTTAAAAAGAGAAGTGAATCCTAAGGTAGAAACGCACGTCATTCGATTAGTGTGAAAATCTATTTTGCCGTTACCATCAACATCATTAAATGATGTCACAGACAGAAGAGTGGATGGTTTTTTGAAAAACATATTTTCTCTGTCAGGGGCAGTCATAAGGCCAGCTATGGCCTCAGCCTGGATGGCAAAAGCAGTAGTTGAATGGGCTGACGAACTGGAAAACGGGCTTTCAGCACCTACTAGGGAGCAGGAATCCCATATAGCTCATATGAAACAGGCTGCGCTATTCTTAGAAGAAGCAGCAATGGATATGGGTACAATTGCTTCCAAAGCGTCAGCGTTAATGGTAGTTGCTCGCAGAGCAATTTGGCTACGTACATTGAAAGCTGATTCAGAATCCAAGAAGGTTCTGGAAGCTTTGCCTTTTGTTGGGCATATTCTTTTTGGTAAGGAATTGACAGATATTCTGGAGTCAGAAGCCGAATCCAAGAAGGTCAGGTTTCCTGCCAGTTATAACCCTAGGGGTTGGGAGTTTCGGCCATTTCGGTAGCAAGGTAAAACAAAAGGCAAAAATTATTCTAAACAGACCCAGTACAATAAGTCTGGTAAAGCAAAGAAGCAAAGGGCCACCAGAGGGCCAGCTTCCAAACCAGAACAGAAACCATCAGCCTGATGGTGCGGACCTCCACCTGGGGGACCCTAAGGTAGGGGGCCGACTTCTTCAGTTTGCACACATATGGCAGCAATCGACAACAGATGCTTGGGTGCAAGCAGTGGTATCTCTGGGTTATGTTTTCCCTTTCAAGAAGCAGCCTCCTCAAAGGTTTTTCTCTAACGTCCTAGTGGATGCTGGGACTCCGTAAGGACCATGGGGAATAGCGGCTCCGCAGGAGACTGGGCACAGCTAAGAAAGAATTAGGACTACCTGGTGTGCACTGGCTCCTCCCACTATGACCCTCCTCCAGACTTCAGTTAGAATCCTGTGCCCGGCCGAGCTGGATGCACACTAGGGGCTCTCCTGAGCTCCTAGAAAGAAAGTATATGTTAGGTTTTTTATTTTACAGTGAGATCTGCTGGCAACAGACTCACTGCAGCGAGGGACTAAGGGGAGAAGAAGCGAACCTACCTAACTGGTGGTAGCTTGGGCTTCTTAGGCTACTGGACACCATTAGCTCCAGAGGGATCGACCGCATGGAACCGGCCATTGGTGTTCGGTCCCGGAGCCGCGCCGCCGGCCCCCTTACAGAGCCAGAAGCAAGAAGAATCCGGAAAATCGGCGGCAGAAGACATCAGTCTTCACCAAGGTAGCGCACAGCACTGCAGCTGTGCGCCATTGCTCCTCATACACACTTCACACTCCGGTCACTGAGGGTGCAGGGCGCTGGGGGGGGGGGGGGCGCCCTGAGAAGCAATAAATACACCTTGGCTGGCAAATATATCACAATATATAGCCCCAGAGGCTATATATGTGATAAATACCCCTGCCAGAATCCATAAAAAAGCGGGAGAAAAGTCCGCGAAAAAGGGGCAGAGCTATCTCCCTCTGCACACTGGCGCCATTTTTCCCTCACAGTTCCGCTGGAAGGAAGCTCCCTGACTCTCCCCTGCAGTCTACACTACAGAAAAGGGTAAAAAAGAGAGGGGGGGGGGCACTAAATTTAGGCGCAAAATACATATATAGCAGCTATAGGGGATATAATTTAGTTAATCCCTGTATTATATAGCGCTCTGGTGTGTGCTGGCATACTCTCTCTCTGTCTCCCCAAAGGGCTTTGTGGGGTCCTGTCTTCTGTCAGAGCATTCCCTATGTGTGTGCGGTGTGTCGGTACGGCTGTGTTGACATGTTTGATGAGGAGACTTATGTGGAGGAGGAGCAGGTGCCTATAAATGTGTTGTCACCCCCTGCGGGGCAGACACCGGAATGGATGGACTTGTGGAAGGAATTACGCGAAAGTGTCGACTCCTTACATAAAAAATTTGACGACATGCCAAATGTGGGGCAGCCGGCTTCTCAGCCCGTGCCTGCCCAGACGTCTCAAAAGTCATCAGGGGCTCTAAAACGCCCGCTACCTCAGGTGACAGACACAGATGTCGACACGGATACTGATACCAGTGTCGACGACGAAGAGACTAATGTAATGTCCAATAGGGCCACTCGTTATATGATTGAGGCAATGAAAAATGTTTTACACATTTCTGAGGTGACCCCAGGTACCACAAAAAAGGGTATTATGTTTGGGGAGAAAAAACTACCAGTAGTTTTTCCCCCTTCTGAAGAATTAAATGACGTGTGTGAACTAGCGTTGGCTTCCCCTGATAAAAAATTTGTAATTTCAAAAAAATTACTAATGGCGTACCCTTTCCCGCCAGGGGATAGGTCACGTTGGGAAACACCCCCTAAGGTGGATAAAGCACTTACGCGCTTATCAAAAAAGGTGGCACTGCCGTCCCAAGATACGGCCGCCCTAAAGGAACCTGCTGACAGAAAGCAGGAGGCTCTCCAAAAAGCTATATATACACACACTGGTATTATACTGAGACCAGCTATTGCCTCAGCATGGATGTGCAGTGCGGCAGCTGCATGGTCAGACTCCCTGTCAGAGAACATTGACACCCTAGACAGGGACACTATATTGCTAAACATAGAGCATATTACTGTCTTTTACATAAGAGATGCACAGAGGGATATTTGCCGGCTGGCATCAAAAATAAGTGCACTGTCCATTTGTGCCAGGAGAGGGTTATGGACCCGGCAGTGGACAGGGGATACAGATTCCAAAAGGCACATGGAAGTTTTGCCTTATAAGGGTGAGGAGTTGTTCGGGGATGGTCTTTCAGACTTAGTTTCCACAGCAACAGCTGGGAAGTCGGCATTTTTGCCACATGTCCCCTCACAACCAAAGAGAGCACCGTATTATCAGGTGCAGTCCTTTCGGCCCCAAAAGAGCAGACGGGGTAGAGGCGCGTCCTTTCTGCCCAGAGGCAGAGGTAGGGGAAAAAAGCTGCAGCATACAGCCACTTCCCAGGAACAAAAGTCCTCCCCCGCTTCTTCAGCTAAGTCCGCCGCATGACGCTGGGGCTCAGCAGGCGGAGCCAGGTATGGTGGGGGGCCGTCTCAAAAACTTCAGCAATCAGTGGGCTCGCTCACAGGTAGATCCCTGGATCCTTCAAGTGGTATCTCAGGGGTACAGGCTGGAATTCGAGACATCCCCCCCCCGCCGTTTCCTCAAATCTGCCTTACCAACGACTCCTTCAGAAAGGGAGGCTGTGTTAGAGGCAATTCACAAGCTGTATTCCCAGCAGGTGATAGTCAAGGTGCCCCTACTTCAACAAGGACGGGGTTACTATTCCACAATGTTTGTGGTACCGAAACCAGACGGTTCGGTGAAACCAATTTTAAATTTGAAATCCTTGAACACATATTTGAAAAAATTCAAGTTCAAGATGGAATCGCTCAGGGCGGTTATTGCAAGCCTGGAAGAGGGAGATTACATGGTATCTCTGGACATCAAGGATGCTTACCTGCATGTCCCCATTTACCATCCTCACCAGGAGTACCTCAGATTTGTGGTACAGGATTGTCATTACCAATTCCAGACGTTGCCGTTCGGCCTGTCCATGGCACCGAGGGTATTTACCAAGGTAATGGCCGAAATGATGATACTCCTTCGGAAAAAGGGAGTTTTAATTGTCCCATACTTGGACGATCTCCTGATAAGGGCGAGGTCCAGAGAGCAGTTGTTGGTCGGCGTAGCATTATCTCAGGAGATGCTACACCAGCACGGTTGGATTCTGAATATTCCAAAGTCTCAGCTGGTTCCGGCGACACGTATACTGTTCCTAGGGATGATTCTGGACACGGTCCAGAAAAAAGTGTTTCTCCCAGAGGAGAAAGCCGAGGAGCTGTCGTCTCTAGTGAGAGGCCTCCTGAAACCAAAACAGGTGTCGGTGCATCCTTGCACGCGAGTCCTGGGCAAGATGGTAGCTTCCTACGAAGCGATTCCATTCGGCAGATTCCATGCCAGAACTTTTCAGTGGGACCTGTTGGACCAATGGTCCGGATCGCATCTTCAAATGCATCGGTTGATAACCCTGTCTCCAAGGACCAGGGTGTCTCTGCTGTGGTGGCTGCAGAGTGCTCATCTCAGAGAGGGCCGCAGATTCGGCATACAGGACTGGGTCCTGGTGACCACGGATGCCAGCCTTCGGGGCTGGGGAGCAGTCACTCAGGGAAGAAACTTCCAAGGACTTTGGTCGAGTCAGGAGACTTCCCTACACATAAATGTTCTGGAACTGAGGGCCATTTACAATGCCCTAAGTCAAGCAAAGCCCCTGCTTCAAAACCGGCCGGTTCTGATCCAGTCAGACAACATCACGGTGGTCGCCCATGTAAATCGACAGGGTGGCACAAGAAGCAGGGCGGCGATGGCAGAAGCCACAAGGATTCTCCGTTGGGCGGAAAATCACGTGTTAGCACTGTCAGCAGTGTTCATTCAAGGAGTAGACAACTGGGAAGCAGACTTCCTCAGCAGGCACGACCTCCACCCGAGAGAGTGGGGACTTCATCCAGAAGTCTTCCAACTGATTGTAAACCGTTGGGAAAGGCCACAGGTGGACATGATGGTGTCCCGCTTAAACAAAAAGCTGGAAAAATATTGCGCCAGGTCAAGAGACCCTCAGGCGATAGCTGTGGACGCTCTAGTGACACCGTGGGTGTACCGGTCGGTTTATGTGTTCCCTCCTCTTCCTCTCATACCCAAGGTACTGAGGATAATAAGGAGAAGAGGCGTAAGAACTATACTCATTGTTCCGGATTGGCCAAGAAGAGCTTGGTACCCGGAACTTCAAGAAATGATCTCAGAGGACCCATGGCCTCTGCCGCTCAGACAGGACCTGCTGCTGCAGGGGCCCTGTCAGTTCCAAGACTTACCGCGGCTGCGTTTGACGGCATGGCGGTTGAACGCCGGATCCTAAAAGAAAAGGGTATTCCGGAGGAAGTCATTCCTATGCTTATTAAAGCTAGGAAAGATGTAACCGTACAACATTATCACTGCATATGGCGAAAATATGTTGCGTGGTGTGAGGCCAGGAAGGCCCCAACGGAGGAATTCCAGTTAGGTCGATTTCTGCACTTCCTACAGTCAGGGGTGACTATGGGCCTAAAATTGGGTTCCATTAAGGTCCAGATTTCGGCTCTGTCGATTTTCTTCCAAAGAGAACTGGCTTCACTGCCTGAAGTTCAGACATTTGTCAAGGGAGTGCTGCATATTCAGCCTCCTTTTGTGCCCCCAGTGGCACCGTGGGACCTCAACGTGGTGTTGGGTTTCCTAAAGTCACATTGGTTTGAGCCACTCAAAACCGTGGATTTAAAATATCTCACGTGGAAAGTGGTCATGCTGTTGGCCTTGGCTTCGGCAAGGCGGGTGTCAAAATTGGCGGCTTTGTCATGTAAAAGCCCCTATTTGATTTTCCATATGGATAGGGCAGAATTGAGTACTCGTCCCCAATTTCTTCCTAAGGTGGTATCAGCTTTTCACTTGAACCAACCTATCGTGGTGCCTGCGGCTACTAGAGACTTGGAGGACGCCAAGTTACTGGACGTAGTTAGGGCCTTGAAAATTTATGTTTCCAGGACGGCTGGAGTCAGGAAGACTGACTCGCTATTTATCCTGTATGCACCAAACAAGATGGGTGCTCCTGCTTCAAAGCAGACTATTGCTCGCTGGATTTGTAGCACAATTCAGCTTGCGCATTCTGTGGCTGGCCTGCCACAGCCTAAATCTGTAAAAGCCCATTCCACGAGGAAAGTGGGCTCCTCTTGGGCGGCTGCCCGAGGGGTCTCGGCTTTACAACTTTGCCGAGCTGCTACTTGGTCAGGGGCAAACACGTTTGCAAAATTCTACAAATTTGATACCCTGGCTGAAGAGGACCTTGAGTTTTCTCATTCGGTGCTGCAGAGTCATCCGCACTCTCCCGCCCGTTTGGGAGCTTTGGTATAATCCCCATGGTCCTTACGGAGTCCCCAGCATCCACTAGGACGTTAGAGAAAATAAGATTTTACTCACCGGTAAATCTATTTCTCGTAGTCCGTAGTGGATGCTGGGCGCCCGTCCCAAGTGCGGACTGTCTGCAATACTTGTATATAGTTATTGTTAACTAAAAGGGTTATTGTTGAGCCATCTGTTGAGAGGCTCTGTTATGTTCATACTGTTAACTGGGTATAATATCACGAGTTATACGGTGTGATTGGTGTGGCTGGTATGAGTCTTACCCGGGATTCAAAATCCTTTCCTTATTGTGTCAGCTCTTCCGGGCACAGTATCCTTACTGAAGTCTGGAGGAGGGTCATAGTGGGAGGAGCCAGTGCACACCAGGTAGTCCTAATTCTTTCTTAGCTGTGCCCAGTCTCCTGCGGAGCCGCTATTCCCCATGGTCCTTACGGAGTCCCCAGCATCCACTACGGACTACGAGAAATAGATTTACCGGTGAGTAAAATCTTATTTTTTGCACCAGCCCATCTCATATAGAGGCGAAGGCCAGAGCTCTGCAAGAAGCAGTTCAGAAATTGCTTAGTTCCGGGGTAATTATTCCAGTACCCCCGGCACAACGGGGGCAGGGTTTTTACTCTAACCTATTTTTGGTTCAGTAGCCAAATGGATCATTCCGGCCAATTCTCAATCTCAAAATGTTAAACAAATACATTTGGGTCCCAAGGTTCCACATGGAGACGTTAGGCTCCATAGTTTTGGCCATGGAACCGGGGGATTACATGGTATCTCTGGATATACAGGATGCTTACCTGCATGTGCCTATAGCACTGTCTCATCAGTGTTACCTCAGGTTTGCCATCCTCCAGCAACATTTTCAGTTCCAGGCCTTAGCCTTTGGGTTAGCCACAGCCCCCAGAGTATTTACCAAGATTATGGTGGTTATGGCAGCTTATCATCGCAAGCAGGGGATAAGGATTTTTCCATACCTCGACGATCTTTTAATCCTGGCACAATCCCAGGAATGGCTTTTGAGCCATCTCCAACAGACAATAACTTGTCTACAGAAACACGGATGGCTCATAAAGTGGGCAAAGTCATCTCTGATTCCGTCACAACGGATAATTCACTTGGGGGCTGTATTGGATTCAAGTTTGCAGAAAATATATTTACCTCGGGCAAAGAGATCCAAGGTGCAGTTAATGACTCAGGAATTGTTACACAGTCAGACAGTATCAATTCACGCAGCAATGCGAGTGATGGGTTTGATGGTGTCAACATTCGACATGGTGGAATATGCACAATTCCACTCAAGACTTCTGCAGCATCTGATTCTGACCAGATGAAATGGAATACATCAGACAATAAAGAAACAAATGATGATACTTCCAGTAAAGGTAAAAAGGTCATTAGCCTGGTGGCTACAGACTTCCCATCTAGACAGTGGGAGACCCTTTTGGATATCAGATTGGGTGATCCCGACAACGGATGCCAGTCTACAGGGCTGGGGAGCAGTGTCCGGAAGATTATGGTTCCAGGGACAATGGACCACAGAAGAAAGTCGCCTGCCAATAAACCTGTTGGAACTCCGGGCCATATACATGGCACTGATTAAGGCAAAGGACATTCTGCAAGGAAATCCAGTCCAAATCCGCTCGGACAATGCAACGGCAGTAGCGTACCTCAACCATCAGGGAGGAACTCACAGAAAAAAAGCAATGAAGGAGGTAAGTCACATACTAAAGTGGGCAGAACTCCATCTTCCAGCATTGTCCACAGTGTTTGTTCCAGGAGACCTAAACTGGGATGCGGACTTTCTCACTCAACACACCATTCGAGCAAGCGAATGGGCTCTACACCCGGAAGTTTTTCAGACTCTAGTAAACAAGTGGGGTTTGCCAGAGATGGATCTCATGGTGTTCCATCTGAACAACAAAGTTCCAGCATACGGGTCAAGAACAAAGGACCCCGGAGCGATCTTGTGGACGCACTGTCAGTGAAATGGGACTTTCATCTGGCATATCTGTTTCCTCCAATCTCCCTGCTACCCAGGGTGGTGAGAAAAATAAAGGAACAAAGGGTGCCGTGATTCTAATAGCTCCTACGTGGCCCAGAACGCATTGGTACACAGATCTGCAGAGGATGTCGTTGGATGCTCCAATTCTGCTCCCTCAACGTCCAAATCTACTGATGCAGGGTCCTTGTTATCACAGGCATCTGGATCGGCTGTCCTTGATGGCGTGGCTGTTGAAACCTCTATCCTGAAGTCAAGAGGTTTTTCACAACTGGTAATTCAAAATATGCTCAGAGCAAGGAAACCCTCCTCAGCTCGCATTTATCACCGAATATGGCAAGCCTATATTCATTGATGCAGTGAAAGAAGTATGGATCCAAAATCTTTCAGAGTATCCAGAATCTTAGATTTCCTTCAGGCAGGAATGGATAGGGGTTTGAAGGTGGCTTCCTTGAGAGTTCAAGTATCAGCATTGACTGTATGGTTCCAAAAGACAATTGCCACTTTACAGTATGTGCGTACTTTTTTCCAGGGAATGCTGCACATTCAACCACCCTTTGTTCCTCCTGCAGTACCTTGGGATTTAAGTCTGGTCCTCAAAGCCATTCAAGTGGCTCCATTTGAACCACTTAATAAAGTGGATCTTAAATGGTTGACAGCTAAAGTACTCTTTCTACTGACTATGGTATCATCTAGAAGAGTGTCAGATTTAGGAGCGCTGTCATGTAAGACTCCTTTTCTGATTTTTTTATCCAGATAAAGCAGTTCTCAGGACTTAAGGGGGTCATTGCGAGTTGTTCGCTCGTTGCCGATTTTCGTTATACTGCGATTAGTCGCTGCATGCGCATGGTACGCAGAGCGCATGCGCTTAGTTATTTTACTAAAAACTTAGCTGTTTTGCTGTAGTGTCTGCGGCGCTTTTCATTCGCACTGGTGTTTGGTAAATGATTGACAGGAAAGGGGCGTTTCTGGGCGGCAACTTAGCATTTTCCCGGCGTTGGCTAAGAAACGCAGGCGTGTCAGGGAAAAACGTGGGAGTGTCTGGAGAAACGGGGAGTGGCTGGCCGAACGCAGGGCGTGTTTGAGACGTCAAACCAGGAACAAAATGGGCTGAGCTGATCACAGTGTAGGAGTAAGTCTTGAGCTACTCAGAAACTGCTAAGAATTTTCTCTTCGCAATTCTGCTAATCTTTCGTTTGCAATTCTGCTATGCTAAGATACACTCCCAGAGGGCGGCGGCCTAGCATGTGCAATGCTGCTAAAATCAGCTAGCGAGCGAACAACTCGGAATGACCCCCTAAGTCTGTTTATCTTCCTAGGGTGGTCTCTAAGTTTCACCTTAACTAAGAAATTGTAGTCCCGGCTTTTCAGGTATCGGGACTTTCTGCGGGAGAAGCGTCGCTGGACGTAGTCCGTGCATTAAGAATCTACGTGGATCGTACCAGTGCCATCAGAAAGATTCTCTCTTCATTCTCTATGGATTTCAAAAGAGGGGATGGCCTGCTACTAAACAGACGCTAGCAAGATGGCTTTGAATTATGATTTCAGAAGCATATTCTCGAGCTGATCTCCCTGTTCCGGCTAATGTCTCTACTCACTCTACACGTAAGGTAGGTCCTTCATGGGCAGCACAACATGGTGCTTCAGCAGAACAGATATGTAAGGCAGCCACATGGTCTTCCATTAACACATTCATTAGACATTATGCCTTGGATACTTTTGCCTCTCATGACGCTGAATTCGGGCGTAAGGTTCTCCTGTCTAATCAGGAGCGTTCCCACCACTAAAAATTGCTTTGGGAAGTCCCAATGTTATCCTATGGATAACCTGTGCACCCTGCCGGGGAAATATACATTATGGTAAAAACTTACCATTGATAACAGTATTTCTCCTATGTCCACAGGTTTCCACAGAGATCCCACCCTGACGCACCTGCTTTGAGAATCTTTATACTCACTAACCTCTTCCCTCTTGCATGGAAGGGTGTGCATGTGTGTTTTTCTCGCCTGAATAGGGTTCTACATAATGCTCCTGCCTAAATGCTTTGGAATACAACTGATTTGACTGAGCCAGTAGGCGGGGATATATGGACGAGCCCGTTGCATCCTGGGAGGCCTGAAAGCTTGTGATCGTTTGGTACCAATCCGCTGTTGCTCCATCATATCCCAATGTTATCCTGTGGAAACCTGTGGACATAGGAGAAATACCGTTATCAACGGTAAGTTCTTACCATAACGTATATTTGTACTTGTGGCGCCCTATAAATAAGATATTATTATAATAATAATAATAATAATAATATATATGTGTGTGTGTGTGTGTGTATATATATATATATATATACATATATATATGTGTATGTATATATGTTATATATATATATATATATATATATATATATATGTATATATTATACACTGCTCAAAAAAATAAAGAGAACACTAAAATAACACATCCTAGATCTGAATGAAAGAAATATTCTTATTAAATACTTTGTTCTTTACATAGTTGAATGTGCTGACAACAAAATCACACAAAAATTATCAATGGAAATCAAATTTATTAACCCATGGAGGTCTGGATTTGGAGTCACACTCAAAATTAAAGTGGAAAAACACACTACAGGCTGATCCAACTTTGATGTAATGTCCTTAAAACAAGTCAAAATGAGGCTCAGTAGTGTGTGTGGCCTCCACGTGCCTGTATGACCTCCCTACAATGCCTGGGCATGCTCCTGATGAGGTGGCGGATGGTCTCCTGAGGGATCTCCTCCCAGACCTGGACTAAAGCATCCACCAACTCCTGGACAGTCTGTGGTGCAACGTGGCGTTGGTGGATGGAGCGAGACATGATGTCCCAGATGTGCTCAATTGGATTCAGGTCTGGGGAACAGGCGGGCCAGTCCATAGCATCAATGCCTTCGTCTTGCAGCAACTGCTGACACACTCCAGCCACATGAGGTCTAGAATTGTCTTGCATTAGGAGGAACCCAGGGCCAACCGCACCAGCATATGGTCTCACAAGGGGTCTGAGGATCTCATCTCGGTACCTAATGGCAGTCAGGCTATCTCTGACGAGCACATGGAGGGCTGTGCGGCCCCCCAAAGAAATGCCACCCCACACCATTACTGACCCACTGCCAAACCGGTCATGGTGGAGGATGTTGCAGGCAGCAGAACGTTCTCCTTGGCGTCTCCAGACTCTGTCACGTCTGTCACATGTGCTCAGTGAGAACCTGCTTTCATCTGTGAAGAGCACAGGGCGCCAGTGGCGAATTTGCCAATCTTGGTGTTCTCTGGCAAATGCCAAACGTCCTGCACAGTGTTGGGCTGTAAGCACAACCCCCACCTGTGGACGTCGGGCCCTCATACCACCCTCATGGAGTTTTTTCTGATCGTTTGACACATGCACATTTGTGGCTTGCTGGAGGTCATTTTGCAGGGCTCTGGCAGTGCTCCTCCTGTTCCTCCTTGCACAAAGGCAGAGGTAGCAGTCCTGCTGCTGGGTTGTTGCCCTCCTACGGCCTCCTCCACGTCTCCTGATGTACTGGCCTGTCTCCTGGTAGCGCCTCCATGCTCTGGACACTACGCTGACAGACACAGCAAACCTTCTTGCCACAGCTCGCATTGATGTGCCATCCTGGATGAGCTGCACTACCTGAGCCACTACCTGAGCCACTTGTGTGGGTTGTAGACTCCGTCTCATGCTACCACTAGAGTGAAAGCACCGCCAGCTTTCAAAAGTGACCAAAACATCAGCCAGAAAGCATAGGAGCTGAGAAGTGGTCTGTGGTCACCACCTGCAGAACAACTCCTTTATTGGGGGTGTCTTGCTAACTGCCTACAATTTCCACCTGTTGTCTATTCCATTTGCACAACAGCATGTGAAATTGATTGTCAATCAGTGTTGCTTCCTAAGTGGACAGTTTGATTTCACAGAAGTGTGATTGACTTGGAGTTACATTGTGTTGTTTAAGTGTTTCCTCCTTTATTTTTTTGAGCAGTGTATATGTATATATATATATATATATATATATATATATGTGCAAATAAGCGCTACTACCTGTACATTCAAATATAAAAAAAAATAGATTAATTTAAAACTTATATACAGTATAAGTGCAAAGTGAAAATGCAATGCATAAACAATTATTAACACTCCAAACTTTTTGTGACTGCAGGAAAAGTTTTCAAAAGGCTTCTATTTCAGTAAGTCATAAAGTTCATAGGTGATAAAACTCTGCGCCTTCAGTGCTTCAAATAAAACGTGCTTTATAAATCCTTAAAGTAACAATGTATATGCGTCAGTGGCGGAACTAGCGAGCGGTGGGCCCAGGTGCGACAAAATGCTTTGCCCCCCCCCCTCCCCCATCCCATCCAAGTCCACCCCCTCACCCCTGGAGAGGATCTGGTGAGGGGGACCTGCTCAGGGCCAGAGAAATGGATACCTAGCAACAGTGCCGTAACTAGACATTTTAGCATTGTGTGCAAGAAACGGCATCAGAGCCCCACCCCTGCATGCAAAACAGGGGTAGTGCGCGCCGTAGGCGTGCGCAAAAATACATAGTGACGTGGCTTCGTGGGGAAGGGGTGTGGCCACAAAATAATACCAATTCATAAAACGGTGCACAGTAGTCTCCATTATTCAAATTACGCCGCACAGTAGCACCACTACACCAGGTAGAGTCCCTTTTACACCTTACGGCGGACAGATTCCTCTTTTTACACATTATGGCAGACAGCGTCCCCTTTTTACACATTACGGCAGACAGCGTGCACTTTTTACACATAACGGCAGACAGCGTCCCCTTTTTACACATTGCGGCAGACAGCGTGCACTTTTTACACATAACGGCAGACAGCGTCCCCTTTTTACACATTGCGGCAGGCAGATTCCCCATTTTTACACATAGCGGCAGGCAGATTCCCCATTTTTACACATAGCGGCAGGCAGATTCTCCATTTTTACACATAGCGGCAGGCAGATTCCCCATTTTAACACATAGCGGCAGGCAGATTCCCCATTTTTACACATAGCGGCAGGCAGTCCCAAGAAAGACAGAAAGAAAGACAGAAAGAAAAAAAGAAAGAAGAATTATACTTACCCTCTCCGCTGGCTCAGGCTCCTCGGTGCACCTTCTGACGATTCCCGGGCAGGAGAGAATGAGGAGGAGGGGGGGGGGGGGGGTGGAGGAGGGAGCCGCAGCAGCGCTGTGTTATTGGTGGAGGCGCTGCTGCTGCTACCCCTCTGCTTCACTACAGGCTGTTCTCGGAAGACAGCCTATAGTGAAGCAGAGGGCCAGCAGCAGCAGCAGCACCTCCACCAGTAACAAAGCGCTGCTGCGGCTCCCTCCTCCACCTCCCTCCTCCTCCTTACCCCCGTGCCCGTGACCGCTGCGCTGCGCTCCTCTCCGACTCCTGTGTCCTGCTGGCGGCTGTGTGCAGTTTGACTCATTACATGCTTTGGGCCCCTGGACAGAGGCGGGCCCCAGTGCAACGCACTGCTTGCACTGGCGGTAGTTCCGCCTCTGATATGCGTATCGAACACAGATGGAAAAGGAGCCCGTATCAATATCTTTTGACGCAGCCCTTCCTTAGTCCTCCTTTTTTATATATCCGTACTCATCAGATGTTTTTACACATAAGCGGAGAGAGGAGGGATACGTAAGCAATGTACACTTTCTTATATAAAGTGACTAGTGCCTGTGTGCAAATATAAAATGTGCCTGTTGAAGTGATGGTCGTATGTGGAAAGAGCCATTAGAACCATGTAAGTATTCTGGGCGCATGAACACCCACACTATACCCCTGAGGAAGTCCCACAAACTTTACAAAGGAGGGAAACGTGTATGGCGAATTATCGCTACCATATGTGTTTAGTACGCATATACATTGTCACTTTAAGGATTTATAAAGCACGTTTTATTTGAAGCACTGGGGGTGCAGAGTTTTAACACCTATATATATATATATATATATATATATATATATATATATATATATTAGAGATGAGCGGGTTCGGTTCTCAGAGAACCGTACTGTACCGAACTTCACGCTCTGAGCCCGGTTCCGAGCAGGGACGTGCAGTCAGGGGAGGCAGGGGAGGCAGTGCCTCCCCTGTCATTAATGATTAAAATAATACAAAGAAGATACTTATGACACATATTCTGTCATAAGTATCTTCGTTATATTATTCTAATAATTTTAATACATTTAAATAGTTTAGAAAACACTGATAACAGTGCCTCCCGTTGACAACAGGAATGGGGATAAGGCGGGGGGCGGGATCAAGCACAGGGCTGTAAAACAGCCCATTGAAAAAAGTTGAGAAAGCGGCACTTGTGAAAGTGCCTCGTTGACAGGGACAGATGTGATTGGACAGCGGATCCAGCGCTGGATCCGCTAGTCCAATCACTTACATGCGGCGGCATCTGTGATCACCTCTCTCTCCAGTGTCCACATTCCCCCCTGTCTCCGCGCTGCTGGTGGTGGGTGTCCGGCGGTACTGCTGGTGGTGGGTGCCCGACGCCGACGGTGCTGCTGGTGGTGGGTGCCCGACGCCGACGGTGCTGCTGGTGGTGGGTGCCTGACGGAGGAGATCATCGCGCCGCTCAACTGTGCTCCAGATCACCGCACGGGAAATCACAGAGCGGCTGCTGCTGGGGTCAGGCACTGACCCCAGCAGCAGCCGCTCGGTGACTTCCTACGTTAAGCCGCCGGCCAGAGCCTTGTGCAGCTGTGCGGTGATCTGAAGCAGCAGTTCAGCGGCTCTGTGATCTTCTCCATTACCCCGCCGGGGGTCAGAGCCAAGTGATTCGGGTGGCGTACTCTCCCTTCCTCCTCTGCCCTCTCCCAAGCAGCAGGCTCCACAGCAGCACCAGCGCTTCTGCATGGGGAACATGGACGCAGGTGAGGGGGAGGAGGTCATAGAGTGAATGAAATTAATGTGGGCAAGGGGGCAGCTCGCACCCATATCAGAAACCCTTATGGGTGACAGTGTTGCAGGGAGCTGCAATGGTGGATTCAGGGTGGTCAGGGTTGATGGGGTGGGGGGGGGGGGGGGACGACGACACCAAGGCACTTGCCCCCCCTCCCTGTCATTTTCAGGGCATTTTTATTTTAACTGTCATTCTTGTCTTGTTTCTGTAGAAGGTGGCTCTACCTGTCCTACTGTGTAAATGGAAGTTCTGCCTGCCGTAATGTGTAAAAAAGGGCACGCTGTCTGCCGTAATGTGTAAAAAAGGGCTCTGTCTGCCACAATGTGTAAAAAGGGGGACGCTGTCTGCAGTAATGTGTAAAAAGGGGGACGCTGTCTGCCGTAATGTGTAAAAAGGGGATGCTGTCTGCCGTAATGTGTAAGAAGGGGGACGCTGTCTACCGTAATGTGTAAAAAGTGGGATGCTGTCCACCGTAATGTGTAAAAAGGGGGACGCTGTCTTCCGTAATGTGTACAAAGGGGACGCTGTCTGCCGTAGTGTGTAAAAAGGGGACGCTGTATGCCATAATGTGTAAAAAAGGGACGCTGTCTGCCGTAATGTGTAAAAAGGGGATGCTGTCTGCCATAAAGTGTAAAAAGGGATGCTGTCTGCCGTAATGTGTAAAAAGGGGACGCTGTCTGCCATAATGTGTAAAAAGAGGATGGCGTCTGCCGTAATGTGTAAAAAGGGGGACGCTGTCTGCCGTAATGTGTAAAAAGGGGGACACTGTCTGCCGTAATGTGTAAAAAGGGGATGCTGTCTGCCGTAATGTGTGAAAAGGGGACGCTGTCTGCCGTAATGTGTAAAACGAGGGACGCTGTCTGCCGTAATGTGTAAAAAGGGGGACTCTACCTAGTTTAGTGTCGCTACTGTGCTGCATAATTTGAATAATGGAGACTACTGTGCACCGTAATATGAATTGGTATTAATCTGTTGTCACACCCCTATATTTTAGGTGCCACTGGCCCTATTTTAAATGAGGGGGGCACCGATGCTGTTTCTTACACATAGCACTAAAATGTCTAGTTACGGTACTGGGATACATAGCCGTTGCAACGGAGCTCATGTCTTTGTCTCCCCCCCCCACAGTCTCCCTCTCCTATTTGTGTCCTCTGACTCGGGCTGCCGACACCCAATTAAACCATTGTAAAAAGTAAAAATGGAATGGGAGAGGGATCACTGATGGGCTGGAGGAAGGATGTCAGCTGCTGCATGTGCGGGGATGTTGGTTCCGCATAGTCCCAGAAACATTTTATGACCAGTTGCTTTGAGCTGCAGCTGGTACTCACTCAGCTACTCATGTAACGCAACAGCTCCTCCGCCTCCGGTCTCCCCCTCAGGCGAGGCTGCATTTTTATCCCATTCATAATGCAGGGGGGGTTGGACCAGATTGTGGTTTAAGGGGCCCCCCTGCACCCCATCTCCATCAATACCATTGACAACCAACGGCCCCCAACCCCACCAATAAAACTTACAATCCCTGCAACCGTACCAATAAGATTGGCAAATCCCCTTATTTGCTTCAGTGTGGTGGACTCCAATATGTGAAGGCTCCTGGGAGCCCACTTTATCCACCCCCTGTCCTATAATCTGGCCCAGAGGACGGGGCTTCACTTGGTGCCTCCCCAGCTATTGACCTCACCGCACGTCACTGGTTCCGAGTGTCAGGCTCGGGTTTTCCCACCTGACTTGGAAACCCGAACAAGGCAAAATGTCATCATCCCGCTGTTGTGCAGCATCATTTCAGTTACCTGTCACAGTGGTGGTGTCCTCTGCTGCCAAATATCCAGTGTAGCTGTATAAGTCCCTTTTAGCGGTGCTGTGTTGTCCTGCATTAGACCAGGGGAAGTGTCTTCTGCAGTATGAGTCCAATGACTGTTTTGTTCATATGTTTGTAAATCCAGTCATAAGGATACAGAGACATGCGAGTTCACTGCTGTGCTGTTTATTCCATCACCAACTCCAGGCACACTGCATACTGGACCACCCACTTCCCAGCACCCCCCTGGTCCTAGGGACCATCACTAAAGATTCATGCTTACACATGTTAGTAAGGGAGTGTCTACAAATATTAAGCATTCTAATACACTAACATCACATCCTCTTTTCTTTAAAGATAAGCCCTATACGCTTCAATGCAACAATTAACAACGTCATATTAAGAACATCATCTAACACGTTTCAATGAGTCTCTCAGGTCTGCGTATTTCCCTTTTGGGTCTTTCATACACAGTCTGTGTTTCATCGACCATGTTGGACCTTTCTAGAATCGTGGTTTGTTCACCATTATCAGGATCATCATACATGTCAGATGAAGGGTATTCTTCAGTCATATTGTCTTCATTATGGTTAGGTTGAGATCTTAAATCCACCCGATTTCTTCTTACTTCCGTTCCACGCTCTGTACGTATAGTATAAGATCTTGGTGCTACTTGTGCTTGCACAATACCTTTCTGCCCCCAAATACCTTTCTCGTGATCTCTGAGACGTACTTGGTCACCCGATTTTAGATCAGATAAGCTTTTTGCTCACCTGTCATGGAACAGTTTCTGTTTCGCCTGTTGACGTTCCTTACTCAGTCTGACCAACGCTGAGTTATGTGTATTAAGCAATTCATCATGTATCGGGAGATTTGCTCTAATCCTCCTTCCCATCAGCATTTGTGCAGGAGAAAGTCCATTCTGTAAAGGTGTACTGCGGTAGATTAAAAGACTTTTGTAGAAATCTTCTTTACCTTCTTGAGCTTTTTTCATGAAACTCTTTACAGTTTTTACTGAACTTTCCACCAACCCATTTGAGC
Organism: Pseudophryne corroboree; assembly: GCF_028390025.1. NCBI lineage: Eukaryota > Metazoa > Chordata > Amphibia > Anura > Myobatrachidae > Pseudophryne > Pseudophryne corroboree. The sequence continues at coordinate 277,933,444 of NC_086444.1, forward strand.
ATGGATAGTGGGGACTTGACGTAGTATGGACAAATTCCCACTCATCAGCAAATTGTCTAACTTCAGCACTGGAAAACTGAGGACCATTGTCAATTAACACTTCCATAGGAACACCATGCCTTGCAAAGATTGACTTCATGCAATTGATTACGGCTATACTAGTAGTTGTATGTAGTGTCTTCACCTCAGGGTAGTTAGAGTAGTAATCAGTCACGACAATGTACGTTTTCCCATTACAATCAAACAACTTTCTGGTACGGTCTCTCTGGCACTGCGTGAGGACTCAGTGGCTCGACTTGTTGTTTCGGTCTATACGTAAGACATAATTCACATGTAGCTGTAGTCTGTGCTATGTCTTGGTTCATTCTTGGCCAATACATAACTTCACGCACTCTCCGCTTACATTTTTCTTCTCCTAAGTGGCCTTTATGTATCTTGCACAGCATAGTTTTTCTTAGTCGTGCAGGTATGACAAACCTATTGCCTTTGTAAATAATACCATCGACAACTGTAAGGTCACTGCGGTACATCCAATAATCATGGATAGACAGCGGGCACGCATGTTTTTCTGCTGGCCAACCTTTCAGAATGATATCTTTCAACACTTTCATTGTGTCATGTCTCAGTTTCTTTCCTAATCTGTTCTTGTCTTGCAAGAGACACTGGTAGAGAAGCTACGATCAAATTAACATAGGCTTCTATCTCTTCGCCCATCAGACTTTTGGAACCTTCACTTTTGTCCACAGCATGAGAAAGTGTATCAGCAATGTACATGTATTTGCCGGGACAGTACATCAAGTGTACATCATATTTCTGTAGTCTGATGAGCATTCGTTGAATTCTCATGGGACAGTCATGTAATGATTTAGTAATGATAGCTACCAATGGCTTCTTGTCAGTTTCCACTGTAAATGTTTGACCATACACAAACTGATGAAATCGCTCACATGCATATGTGATCGCTAGAAGTTCTTTTTCTATCTGAGCATACCTTGTTTCAGCACTTGTCAGTGCTCTTGATGCATAGATTACTGGTTGCCATGTAGCCTCATGTTCTTGTAACAGCACTGAGCCTAGGCCAAATTGCGAAGCATCTGCTAAAATTCTTATTCTTTTCGCAGGATCAAAGAATTTTAGCACTGGTTGCTCTGTAATGATCTGTTTCAAGTTTTGCCAACTTTCTTCTTGTTCATGTGACCACATCCACTCGTTATCTTTGTCCAACAACCATCTAAGAGAGGCTGTTCATTCAGAGAGTTGAGAAATAAACTTTCCTAAGTAAGTACTCATTCCTAGGAATCTTCTGACGTCGTCTTTGTTGTTAGGACGTTCCATGTTCACTATGGCTGATATTTTCCTTGGGTCTGGTTTTACACCTTGATCCGAGACCACGTCGCCCATAAAGGTAAGTGTATTCACGCCAAATTCACATTTGTCCTTGTTTAGCTTTAGATTCACTTTCTTGACAAGTTCCATTACTTGTCTCAATCTAGAATCATGTTCTTCCTTTGTAGATCCCCAGACAATAATGTCATCCATCATTGTTTCAACACCTGGAATATGTTCAAAAATCATGTGTATCTTTTTGTGATGTACTTCTGGAGCAGACAATATTCTATATGGTAGTCGAAGAAATCTGTATCGACCTTCTGGTGTATTAAATGTACAAAGCTTTGAGCTGGCTTCATCTAGCTTCATTTGCCAGAATCCTGAAGATGCGTCGAATTTACTGAACCATTTTGCTCCCGCAAATTGCAACATGATTTCATCTCTGGTTGGTAGTTTGAAATGTTCTCGTTTAATAGCTTTGTTTAAATCTCTGGGGTCTAGACATATTCTGAGTTGTCCATTTTTCTTTTCAACAATTACTAAGGCGCTTACCCATTCAGTAGGCTCATCAACTTTCTGTATCACACCTAAGGCTTCCATGCGATTTAACTCTTGTTTCAGTTTTTCTCTCAGCGCAAACAGCACTTTTCTACAGGGGTGTATCACTGAAGAAACTTGCGTGTCTATATTTATTTTATGCTCTCCAGGCAAACACCTAGACCTTCAAACAAGTCTCTGTATTCTGTAAACATCGATTTGCAGTCATCTTCTACTTGTGATGTCACCATAAAAACTTTCTTTAGCAAGCTTAGTTTCTCACAGGAATCGGTTGCACATTTTTATCCACAATCAGTAGAGATGTTTTAAACTGTTGTCCCTTATATTTCAGTGTCACTAAGCATGTACCTTTCCCAGGAATTTCCTCCCCAGTGTACCCTGTAACTTTCACTTTGGCTGGATGAATTTTAGGTTTTACTCTAAAAGTCTTATAGTCTTGAAACGATATTAAATTCACCTGCGTGCCAGTATCAAACTTAAAGGGAATGACAATCTTGTTCACAGTTAAAGGGACAATCCATTCTTTCTTATCTGCACTGCAAAGTTCAATGCAATCCACAAAGAATTCCTCTGTTTGTTTAACAGCATGCACATTGCTTGTTTCCCTTTTCATTTTACAGCATTTGGCAAAATGATTAAGTCTACCACATTTCATGCAGGTTTTACCATAAGCCGGGCACATTTTAGGATTGTGAGCATTTCCACATCTACTACACATTTCCTTATTCAACTGTGGCTTAGACTGCTCTGTGTTCTGCACTACATGGACAGCAGCATCAACTTCCTTGTGTAACTTTTTGGCTTGAAATCTAGTTATTTCTGCAGATCTGCACATAGTCACTGCCTTGTCTAGTGTTAGGTCTTGCTCTCTCAGCAATCTCTCTCTCTGAGTCCATTATCAGGTATTCCACGGACAATCAAGGTAGCGCTGGAATCTTATTGGATTTTAAATATATTTAATTTATTTGTACTCCAATTAACATAAAACATAAAACCATATATATGTATAAATTCATCTATAAAAATACTCTAATCCACATACAGTAACTCATAAAAAATTGCCCTTAGAGTTCATTTGTAAATAGTGTCCATGAAGTATCTTTTATATATATGTATACTTAGTAACAATTGTTACTTTTGGACTGCCGTCTCTTTAGGAATGCCGGAATACAAGGTTCAGTCATTAATTTTGGCCACTTGTGCAGATTGATAAAGTTGACAGGGGGAGAGCGCTGTGTATTCAACTGTCCACAGCGGTATGCTACGACCCCGATTTATATATTGCCATATTAAATTTCTTTAGCCGGAATATGGATATAAGATGATAATTTCACTCACTTATGAGCTTTTTGCTGCTGACAGGGGGAGTCCGCTGTATTGGATCTTTGACCGCAGCGATACACTCCACCCCTGTGCTGTCTAGCAACAGTAGTGGTCACAGGTTACTCACGGCTATAGCAGCTTTAGAATGAACAGGGTGCGGACCTCCTTAGCTCGGTCCCGCTGTAGCCTTTACCCTGTTTGTAGACTTTCCGGCAGTCAGAGAAGGTAGGTAGTAACGGGCAGCAAGATGCAGGTGCTGGTGCCTTCCTTACGCGTTTCTCCGCTAAACTGGCAGGCGGTTTCGTCAGAGGATATCTAAAGCTGCTATAGCCGTGAGTAACCTGTGACCACTACTGTTGCTAGACAGCACAGGGGTGGAGTGTATCGCTGCGGTCAAAGATCCAATACAGCGGACTCCCCCTGTCAGCAGCAAAAAGCTCATAAGTGAGTGAAATTATCTTATATCCGTATTCCGGCTAAAGAAATTTAATATGGCAATATATAAATCGGGGTCGTAGCATACCGCTGTGGACAGTTGAATACACAGCGCTCTCCCCCTGTCAACTTTATCAATCTGCACAAGTGGCCAAAATTAATGACTGCACCTTGTATTCCGGCATTCCTAAAGAGACGGCAGTCCAAAAGTAACAATTGTTACTAAGTATACATATATATAAAAGATACTTCATCGACACTATTTACAAATGAACTCTAAGGGCAATTTTTTATGAGTTACTGTATGTGGATTAGAGTATTTTTATACATGAATTTATACATATATATGGTTTTATGTTGTTAATTGGAGTACAAATAAATTAAATATATTTAAAATCCAATAAGATTCCAGCGCTCCCTTGATAGTGCATACTATTTTTCCTATATAGATTATCTTTGGTGGTACAGTATCACCGGTGGGAGACGCAGGAATCCTTTGTGGATATATTTATATATATATATATATATATATATATAATCAAACAGTTTTGGTGGTTTGCAAGCGCTGTGTTTTTAGTAAAATATATTCCACAGACAATACGATCTCTAATCAGTGAATCCTTTAAATCACCAAACTCACAGGTTTTACTGAGTGATTGCAGCTCTGTAACATACTGATCAAATCCATCTACAGACTTCTGATCATATGTGAAAAACTTATATCTTTCATATGTCACATTTTTCCTTGGCACAAAGTAATCTTCAATCTTTTGCATTATAGAAGATAGCACCATATTCTGCCCCCATCAAACTGAAAACTATTATAAATGTCCAGCACATCCTCTCCTATCACATGGAGGAAAATGGATGCCTTCGTTTTGTCAGCCTCTGTATCAGCTCCACATGCAGCAAGATATATATTAAACCTTTGCTTAAATCTTTTCTAGTTTTCAGACAAGTTACCAGACATCAGCATGCCGGTTGGAGGAGCTAGTTTATCCATGGTTACTCACTGTTTGAAGAGAGGAGCACACGGCAGGCTTTGTAGACACCGAGTATCACAGCCTTACAGACTGCTGCAAGATTCTTTCACACTCTGAGAGCACTAGCAGTCCAAGTTAAAATTCTTCCGACACCATGTTTTGTTCATATGTTTGTAAATCCAGTCATAAGGATACAGAGACATGTGAGTTCACTGCTGTGCTGTGTATTACATCACCAACTCCAGACACACTGCACACTGGACCACCCATTTCCCAGCATCCCCCTGGTCTGAGGGACCATCACTGAAGATTCAGGCTCACACATGTTAGTAAGGGAGTGTCTACAAATATTAAGCATTCTAATACACTAACATCACAGTGACCAGTCACAGTGGTGGTGTCCTCTGCTGCCATATATCCAGTTTAGCTGTATAAGTCCCTTTCAGTGGTGCTGTGTTGTCCTGCATTAGACCAGGGGAAGTGTCTAGGGGCTGCTGCTATATGTCCACTGTTGCCGTATAATAATAATAATAATAACAACAAGTCCCTTATAGTGTTGTTGTGTTGTGCTGCATCAGACCAGTGGTAGTGTCCTGGCCATCAGTCATTCCAGTGACCAGGCATTCACAGTGGTATGCTGGTATGCATTCACAGTGGTATGCTGCTATATGTCCACTGCTGCCGTATAATAATAATAACAAGTCCCTTACAGTGTTGCTATGTTGTGCTGCATCAGACCAGTAGTAGTGTCCTGGCAATCAGTCATTCCAGTCATTCCTGTGCCGCATATTGGTGGTCATTCCGAGTTGATCTCAGCCAGCAACTTTTAGCTGCTGCTGCGATCAATAGTCCACGCCTATGGGGGAGTGTATTTTAGCTTAGCAGGGCTGCGATCGCTTGTGCAGCCCTGCTAAGCTAAATAAATTTCAAGCAGAACTTGACCAGCCCTATACCTACTTACCCTGTGTGATGATCCCTGTTATGCTGAAGCTGCTTCTGATGTCAGACATCCACCCTCAGTTGGTCTGGACACGCCTACGTTTTCCAATCCACTCCCCGAAAACGTCCACCAACGCTGTGGAGATGCTCAGGTCCGCCTTCTTCCTGTCAATCTTCTTAGCGGCCCGCTCTGCGACCGCTTTGTTCTCTAGACGCGACGTAACCCGGCGACCCCTGTCGCCGGGCAACATCGCGCTCGCGCACTGCTGCCACCGCGCATGTGCATTCCGCACCCGTTCGCACCGCAGCGATAAACCGATGCATGCAAACGGGTCGGAATGACCCCCATTGTCTTATATAACTCTCAAAAAATAATGGAGAACAAAAATTTGGAGGATAAAATAGGGAAAGATCAAGAAGAACCACTTCCTCCTAGTGCTGAAGCTGCTGCCACTAGCCATGACATAGACGATGAAATGCCATCAACGTCGTCTGCCAAGGTCGATGCCCAATGTGATAGTAGAGGGCATGTAAAATCCAAAAAGCCAAAGTTCAGTAAAAAGAACCAAAAAAAGAAATTTAAATCGTCTGCCATTTACGACACAGAGTAGCAAGGAATGGCTGAGGCCCTGGCCTATGTTCATGGCTAGTGGTTCAGCTTCACATCACCGCTAGAAAAATTAAAAGAGTTAAGCTGGAAAGAGCACAGAAAAGAACTGTGCGTTCTGAGATGGTATCACAAATCCCCAAGGAGAGTCCAAGTGTGTCGGCGGTTGCGATGCCTGACCTTCCCAACACTGGACGGGAAGAGGTGGCTCCTTTCACCATTTCCACGTCCCATGCAAGTGCTGGAAGGAGCACCCACAGTCCAGTTCCTGATATTGAAATTGAAGATGTCACTGTTGAAGTACACCAGGTTGAGGATATGGGTGTTGCTGGCGCTGAGGAGGAAGTTGACGATGAGGATTCTGATGGTGATGTGGTTTGTTTAAGTCAGGCACCGGGGGAGACACCTGTTGTCCATGGGATGAAGAAGCCCATTGTGATGCCTGGGCAAAATACCAAAAAAGCCACCTCTTCGGTGTGGAATTATTTCTCCACAAATCCAGACAACAGGTGTCAAGCCATCTGTTGCCTCTGTCAATCTGTAATAAGTAGGGGTAAGGATGTTAACCACCTAGGAACATCCTCCCTTATACGTCACCTGCAGCGCATTCATCATAAGTCAGTGTCAAGTTGTGAAACTTTGGGTAAGAGCATAAGCAGTCCACTGACACCTAAATCCCTTCTTCCTCCTGTACCCAAGCTCCTGCATGACACACCACCAACTCCCTCAACATCAACTTCCTCCTCAGTCAGGAACGTCAGTAGTCCTGCAGGCCATGTCACTGTCAAGACTGAGGAGTCCTCTCCTAACCGGGATTCCTCCAGAGGATCCTTGAGTGGTACGCCTGCTGCTGTTGCTGCCGCTGCTGCTGTTGTTGCTGCTGGGAATCGATTATCATCCCAGAGGGGATGTCGGTAGACCACTTGTATTAGTAAGCAATTGACTGTCCAACAGTCCTTTGTGAGGAAGATGAAATATGACAGCAGTCATCCTTTTGCAAAGCGGTTAACTGAGGCCTTGACAGCTATGTTGGTGTTAGACGTGCGTCCGGTATCCACCATTAGTTCAGTGGGACTTAGAGAATTATTTGAGGTACTGTGTCCCCGGTAACAAAACCCATCTAGGTTCCACTTCTTTAGGCAGGCGATACCGAGAATGTACACAGACGTCAGAAAAGGAGTTACCGACTTCCGGTGGGCGGGCCGAACGGATCGGCAGCTTTTAGCAAAGAGCTCTCCGTCCAGCCTACTACTATAGCCCCCCATACCGCTATAACTGGACCAGGAGCCCCGTTTTTACAGACACGGGACCCGGAGATAACAGGGAGCAAAGTGGTGCCCTTCCCGGCTCGCTTCCCCCCTGCAAGCCCACCGCAGACCGCACACGCCCACCGCAGACCGCACACGCTGTGCGCAACAAATGACGGCAGCCATCTTGGTGCTCGCGTCCATCCGAGCCCAGGCTGCCTGAGGGTTCCTAGCCGCCTACGAGCCCCGGAGACCTGGCTGACAGCGTCTCCTTCTCCCCTCCCGTTGCGGCTGCAACCTCCTGCCCTGCACTCCCGGCGGCATCATAACCCGCCAGTTACGTCCTGGGACCGCGGTCCTCCTGGCGGCACCTTCACCCCCCGCAGCTTCTCACTCGCACCACTACCTGAGCTGCCGGAGGGACATTGGCTGCCTGCAACTCACTGCTGTGGCCCCCGTAGGCCAGGCTGGCAGCATCTCACTCTGCTCCTCTGCTGCAGCTGCGTTCTCCTGGCCTGTGCCCCTGATGATATTGCAGCCGGCCAGCTGCCTCCTGTGGCCACAGGCCTCCTGACGGCTCCCTCGCCTCCCGCAGCCCCTCACCCGCATCGCTGCCCTCTGGAACCGGCTACCATAACGACAAGGACACACAAGATTACAACACCCATCAGCCTGCGCCTATAAGAGGACCAGCACCACCCCACGCCGTGGGCCCTTCGGGTACCGTGCTGGTCGCTGCCTGAAGCCTACGCCTGCGACGAATATAAAATTGATGGTCCTCTAATAATAATCAGCAGCACCTCTGTAACAGATTCATTCAACGGACTCCCCTTCTCCCCCACTGAGACCCGCTCGGATCACAATTACTACCATGGAAAAGTATGTGGCTAAAACACCTCGTACACATAAAAATTCTCAAAATAAAAATAAAACAGCACCCAAAGATAGGGATCATAGCCCAATACAACCAAGGTCCCCTGTCTCACCGGGTGGAAGGGACACAGACGATCCATCACCTGCTGATATTAGAGCTAGTCCATCTGCTATACAAAAGGCCAGAGAAATCACGGAAATCATATCACCCTTGTTTGATGCGAAACTGGCGCCTTTGCTAGAGGCCATCAATTCGGCTGCTGCCCAAATAGCGCAACACACCAAACGCTTGACTGAGGCTGAGGATCGTATCTCTACCTTAGAAGACGATCAACACGCGATACAATCTCAACAGCAAACACATGATAGTACTCTGTCGGCCATGACCGATAAAATTGAAGATTTGGAAAATCGCAATCGTCTGGTAACTTGCGCCTTATTGGCCTTCCAGAATCAGTCAGACAAAAAGACTTGATGGATTTGGTTACCCGCTGGCTCCCCGCAACTTTAGAGCTCCCTTCTTCACCGACCTCATATTTGGTGGAACGGGCTCACCACATTGGCCCTGAAAGGCAACCCTCCCAGTCTGCCCAATCACGCCCCAGACCGGTAATTTTCAAGCTGTTAAATTATCTGGATAAGGTGAAAATTATGGAGGCCTACTGCAAAAGTGCCGGCCTCTGCTATGAGGACTCCAAGCTTCTTCTCTTTCAGAACTTCTCCTTTCAAGTTTCCTCACAGCGCAGAGAGTTCTCCCCAGTATGCAAGGAACTTTTCTCTCGGAATATCAGATTTGCTCTTCTCTACCCTGCAAAATTGAGAATCTTCCATGCGGGCAAGCCATATTATTTTGATTCCCCTGAAACTGCTCGGAACTTTCTCAAGTCATTATCCACACATCGGTCGGACTCCCGCATGGATGATGCTGATTGACTGTTCTGGAATGTCAAGTATCCTTCTATTATAATACTTTTTCTTCTTGTTTACTGATGGATGACGTACTACTGATTTCATATAGATGCTTCTTACTGTCATTTCTAATTGGGTTTGTTTTATATCTGTTGCCGGGGCGGGGAGGTAGGGAGTATGCTCTTCCATCTTCTCTGCCCGCTCTTCTTTTTCTTTCCTTTCAAACTAATAAATACTTTTGTTGGGGCGATCGACTCGGGAAATTACTAGCTAACATGGTAAAAGCCCACGTCACCCCTAAACATATCTCTTCAATTCGGGATACCCATGCTATGCCTTCGCTGACCCAGGAGGCAATAAGTAACACCTTCCTGACCTTTTTCGAAAATCTGTATACCGCTCCCTCTGGCCAACCAGATATGGGTGTAGACTTTTTAATACGGGCTGACCTCCCTACTCTCTGTGACGATGATAGAACACTACTCACCACTCCCATTACAGACGAAGAGTTGGAATTCGCCATAAAATCCCTCCCCAATGGAAAATCTCCGGGCCCAGACGGCCTATCGGCAGCCTATTATAAAATACTTCTACCACACGTTAAAAGACACTTAGGTGAACTCTATAATTCAATTCTGACTGGCCGTCCGGCTCCACCAGATTTTAACATAGCTAGAGTCATAGTCTTACCCAAACCAAACAAAGATCATACCCTGGTCTCATCCTATAGGCCCATCTCGCTATTGAACCAAGATTTTTAAATTTTCACGAAGATTATCGCTTCCCGCCTTCAGTTGGTACTACCCAAATTGCTTCACCCTGCCCAAACAGGGTTTTTACGCAACAGACATTCAGTATTCAATGTCCGCTCTGTATTAGCGGCCATGACCAAATCCCATGGCTCACTGGAAGCGGGAAATGTGGTCATCAGCTGTGATGCAGACAAGGCCTTTGACAGAGTCTCTTGGGCTCATATTGATAGGATACTTAGACACCAGAATTTTGGTCCTGACTTCCTACATGTATTTCACACTCTTTATCAGAACCCCCAAGCTTTCTTGACGATTAACGCCCATAATTCCAGACTCTTCATATTACATCGCGGGACCAGACAGGGCTGCCCTCTGTCTCCCCTCTTATTTAATCTTGCCTTGGATCCCCTTCTCAGACACTTCTTGAGGGAGGAAGGATGGCAGGGTATTCGATTAGCTAACCAGGAACTTAAATTCTCAGCATTTGCTGATGACATATTGCTCTATTTTAGCAATCCTCATGAGGCCTTACCACATTTACTGAATATACTAAATTCTTTTGAGGCAGTGTCTGGATTCAAGATCAATTATTCAAAGACGGAGGCTCTAGCCTTCTTCCCTTCGGCTAAAATGGGGTGGGGAAAATAGTTTCCATTCCATTGGGCTACGAATAACTGTATCACTTATTTAGGTATCATAATTCCTGACCACCCTTCCAAATTATATTCCCTCAATTTCTCTCCACTGCTTGCCAAAACCTACACAGATTTTTCCAGATGGGCCCATCTACCTCTAACGTACACTGGTAGAAGTCATTTGTATAAGATGATTATTTTCCCACGCCTCCTATATGTGCTACAGATGCTTCCACTGATCCCACCTAAAAGCGTATTTGCTCAGTTAGACAATGCACTGACCAAATTAATTTGGGCGGGTAAACGCCCAAGATTCTCATTATTCAAATTACGACAACCACGGTCACTTGGTGGTCTAAATTTACCATGCCTTCGTGCGTACGCAATGGCAGCGAATTATAGAATTGCCTTGGACTGGATTGGTGGACAAAACATATATACCAATACATACTTAGAACAATCCTTTATACCCACCTGGAACTTGGTGTCCCTATTACATACCCCACCAAATTCCATGCCTGATTATATAAAGGACAACGCGCTTCTCTCTTCCACCTGTGCCGCATGGAGGCTGATTCGCTCTCAATTTAAGCTATCACGTCAGTTAATCCTTATTTTTACCTCTTTGGGGTAATCCTGACTTCACACCACATACTACCTCCACAATATTCCGCAATTGGTATGACGGGGGACTGAAATATGTTCATCACTTTTTAGATACTCAAAGTTTAATTTTACTCACGCATTCACAGGTCATGGAACGTTTCCCGACCTTACTAATACCATTATTCCCATTCCTCCAGGCGTGCAGCTATATACAAACACTGTTATCTCTTCTAACCCCACAAGATATTTCTAATACCTTAGAAAAAACTTTCCGCCTTGAACCGAATGGACATTTCTCAATAGCATATATACACACACACTCCCGCCCCTTACTGAATTTAGACTCTGGCACGACAGGCCTGCTGAAGTGGAAAATTGAGTTTCCGGATCTCACTTTAAAAACTATTTTAGATGCCAACAGCTACTTAGATAAAACACTAGGGCTCAGTCACCTATACGGAAATGCATCAGAAAATCCTGCACAGAGCATACGTCACTCCTAGATTGAGATTTCTCATTGGTGCAGCCCCCTCTTCCCATTGTTTCAAATGTGTCTCCCCGGATGCAGGCCTAGTCCACTGCCTATGGTCCTGTCCTAAGGTGCAAGTATTGTGGCAGGCACTTCAATTGTATATTACAGCAGAATTAAAAATACAGTTTACTATAACCAAAACCTGGGCGTTCTAGGGTATCTACCCAGCCTCTACCCCCGTCACATTATCTAAAGGAAATCGTATTTTATTAATTAAACTGGCTGCTGCAGCAAAGAAAACGATGCTTTCCCAGTGGATCTCCACTGAACCCGTTCCTATTTCACTTCTACACCCTAGGATTTCCCATCTTTTTCATTTAGATTGGACCAACACCACATTACAGAAAGATAAACTAACTGAGAAACACTTCCAGATTTGGTTACCGTATATCCTCACTCTATCCCCGACAATTAAGGCTGCTTTGTGAAACTGTTTTCAGGATACCAGATGGTACATTCTGGAGACGCTTGACTCTGCTGCTCCTTTCTAGTTCTTTCTAGTATTTTTCTATCTACGTGACCGCCTCTATTTGGTGTTTGCATAACCTGACATGATTCTCTGTTAACACATTAAATGTTTGTTTACTCTAAAACACACACTATACTATTGTTGAATTGATATGGAGTATCATTAACCTATGCGCCCATTCGGGCTGTTTTGTACTACATGCATTTGCTCGTATTTGCTGTTACTGTAACCACCTGTCAATAAAATTCTTAGAAAAAAAAGAAAAGAAAAGGAGTTACCAGTGTCCTACAAAATGAGGTTGTAGCCAGTGTCCACTTAACCACGGACATGTGGACAAGTGGAACAGGGCAGACTAAGGACTATATGACTGTGACAGCCCACTGGGTAGATGTATTGCCTCCCGCAGCAACAACAACAGCAGCGGCACCAGTAGCAGCATCTCACAAAAGCCAACTCGTTCTTACGCAGGCTACGCTATGTATTACCGCTTTCCATAAGAGGAACACAGCTGATATCCTCTTACGAAAACTGAGGCACATCACTGCAGAATGGCTTACCCCAATTGGACTCTCCTGGAGATTTGTGATATTGGACAACGCCACCAATATTGTGCGTGCATTACATCTGGGCAAATTCCAGCATGTCCTATGTTTTGCACATACAATTAATTTGGTGGTGCAGAATTTTTTGAAAAATGACAGGGGTGTGCAAGAGATGCTGTAGGTGGCCCGAAAAATTGCAGGCCACTTTCGGCATTCTGCGTGCCGAAGACTGGATTGCCAGCAGACACTCCTGAACCTGCCCTGCCATCAACTGAAGCAAGAGGTGGTAACGAGGTTGAATTCAACACTCTATATGCTTCAGAGGATGGAGAAGCAGCAAAAGACCATTCAAGCCTATACATCCACCTACGATATAGGCAAAGGAGGGGTAATGCACCTGACTCAAGCGCAGTGGAGAATGATTTCCATCTTGTGCAAGGTTCTCCAACCCTTCAAACTTGCCACACGTGAAGTCAGTTCAGACACTGCCAGCTTGAGTCAGGTCATTCTCCCTCATCAGGCTTTTGCAGAAGCAGATGGAGAAATTGAAGGCGGAGCTAATACGGAGCGATTCCACAAAGTATGTGGGACTTGTGGATGGAGCCCTTCATTCGTTTTGCAAGGATTCAAGGGTGGTCAATCTGTTGAAATCAGAGCACTACATTTTGGCCACCGTGCTCGATCCTAGGTTTAAAGCCTACGTTGTATCTCTCTTTCAAGCAGACACAAGTGTGCAGAGGTGATTAGACCTGCTGGTTAGTAAATTGTCAACTCAAGCGGAACGTGACCCATCAACAGCTCGTCCTTCAATTTCTCCCGCCACCGGGGCTGCAAGGAAAAGGATAAGATTTCCTAGCCCACCCGCTGGCGGTGATGCAGGGCAGTCAGGAGTGAAAGCTGACATCTGGTCCGGACTGAAGGACCTGCCAATGATTACTGACATGTCTACTGTCACTGCATATGATTATGTCACCATTGAAAGAATGGTGGAGGATTATATGAGTCACAGCATCCAAGTAGGCATGTCAGACAGTCCGTATGTATACTGGCAGGAAAAAGAGGCAATTTGGATGCCCTTGCACAAACTGGCTTTATTTTACCTAAGTTGCCCCCCCCCCCCCCCCCACCAGTGTGTACTCCGAAAGAGTGTTTAGTGCAGCAGGTAACCGTGTCAGCAATCGGAGTAGGAGGTTACCTCCTCTGAATGTGGAGAAGATGATGTTCATCAAAATGAATTACAAATTCCTCCAGGAAGACCTTTACCAGCAATTGCCTCCAGAAAGTACACAGGGACCTGTGATGGTGGATTCCAGTGGGGACGAATTAATACTCTGTGAGGAGGAGGAGGATGTACACAGTGAAAGGGGTGAGGAATCGGAGGATGAGGATGAGGTCAACATCTTGCCTCTGTAGAGCCAGTTTGTGCATGGAGAGATTGATTGCTTCCTTTTTTGGTGGGGGCCCAAACAAACCAGTCATTTCAGTCACAGTCGTGTGGCAGACCCTGTTGCTGAAATGATTGGTTTGTTAAAGTGTGCAGGTCCTGTTTATACAACATAAGGGTGGTTGGGAGGGCCCAAGGACAATTCCATCTTGCGCCTTTTTTTCTTCTTTGCTTCATGTGCTGTTTGGGGACTAGTTTTTTTAAGTGCCATCCTGTCTGTAACTGCAGTGCCACTCCTAGGTGGGTAAGGTGTTTGTGCCGCACACTTGTGTCGCTTAGCTTGGCCATCCAGCTACCTCATTGCACCTCTTTTTCTTCTTTGCATGATGTGCTGTTTGGGGCCTAATTTTTAAATCTGCCATCCTGTCTGCCACTGCAGTGCCACTCCTAGATGGGCCAGGTGTTTGTGCCGCACACTTGTGTTGCTTAGCTTGGCCATCCAGCTACCTAATTGCACCTCTTTTTCTTCTTTGCATCATGTACTGTTTGGAGACTAGTTTTTGAATAGTGCCATCTTGTCTGCAACTGCAGTGCCACTCCTAGATGGGCCAGGTGTTTGTGCCGCACACTTGTGTCGCTTAGCTTAGTCAAACAGCCACCTCGGTGCAACGTTTAGGCCTAAAAACAATAATGTGAGGTGTTCAGAATAGACTGGAAATGAGTGGAAATGAATGTTATTGAGGTTAATAATACCGTAGGTGCAAAATTACTCCCAAAATCTGTGATTTTAGCTGTTTTTATGTTTTGTTTTTTTTAAATCATCCAGATCCAAAACCAAAACCAAAACACGAAAGGGTGGTTTTGGCAAAATCAAGCCAAAACCAAAACACGAATGTGGGATTAGAACCAAAACACAAAACATGAAAAGTGCCAGCCGCACATCTCTACTTAGTTATTAGTGTTAACTGGATAATGACTGAAGTACTTAACCCCTTACAACCCAAGGGAATTTTATAATACTATTGAATCTAGAGTTATAAACCGGATGATTGAAGAAATATATCAATGCCTTATAAAGTCACAAAAATTACAGTGTTGTTGCTTTTAAATGATTTCTTTAATGCTACTTATGAATTACTAAATATATTTATATGTTTTTAAAGCGTTGATTTAATCATAAAGTATTTATTGAAAACAAAACTTATTAGTGGTGCCTGCACTCTTTTTTTTTTTTATTATTGTGCATGTTTATGAGGGTCAGCTCTTCTTTTTGTGGGTGTGTCTTAAACAGACAGCTATTTTCCTTTACTGTGAGTGGTATTTACTAGCGCCCTTTCCCTTCCTTTATTTAAGTCAGAGGTTCCCAAATGCTGTCTTCAAGGCACCCTGACGGTCCAGGTTTTGAAGATAACCATAGCTGAGCACAGATGGTTAAAGCACATTGATTGAGGTACAAATTAAGTCACCTGTGTCCAAACTTGGTTATCCTTAAACCTGAAATGTTGGAGTGCCTTGACGACCGCGTTTGGAAACCCTGCTTTTAAGTGGCTAAACTGCCTATGCCTTTTCGCACTGCCAGACCTTTCACGATCTGTGGAAGGATAGTTTTGTTTATGCAATATTCAGGTATAGACACTTCACTGCACAAATGTCATTCCCTCCGTGATGCTGCTGTCACTTCTGCAGTTTCCAAAGGGATGCCATTGCAATCCATTATGCAGGCCTCTCGTCGCTCCTCCACTTGTACTTTTGTTAAGCAGTATTGGAGACCTTCCAATCCCCAAAGGATTGAGCTTCTGAGAGCAACCACCAGCATACCTCCCAACATGACCCTCTCCAGGAGGGACAGAATGCTCTGCTCCTGGTCTTCCCTCTTAATTTATGATTGCCATCACATGTGCTGAAACACATTTCTTAACCATTAACTTGTTCAACACAGGTGCAGACAATCATACATTCAGAAAAAAGTCCAGCAGCAGAGCATTGTGTCCCTCCTGGAGAGGGTCATGTTGAGAGGTATGCACCAGGTATGTGGTGGTCTACCCACCAGCTGTTGCACTTGCTAGGTGGCATGCCTCCCGACGAATAAACAGTAGTTTGCAGGAATCTATATTCTAGGGAATAGGATTGCCACCTAGCACTAGCAAATATACCTTGCCCACCCTATACCTTGCTAGGTCTGTTGGTTTCCCTCTTTATTGCAATTGTTGCTAAAGAGGGAATTCAATTAGTGCCTTTTTTTGGCCAGTCGTAAAAACTGCACTTTTTTCCCATTTTTAGGTCAAATTTACATTCGACCTATTCTATGCCGGTACAGGAGAAAACCACGTGGATCAGCGAATTCACCGCCGTAACACATGTTTTGTAGAAAACGAAAAGGTATGGGCAGAAATGGATCCTAATACGGGTGCTATTGAACATATATAGGTCGAATTAGTGCTGATTGGTACGAATAGGCACTAATTGAATATCCCCAATATCTCTTCTCTCTTTTTGTTACAGGAGATCTAATGGGTCAGAAGAAACAGCAGGTGCACCCACCTAAACACCAGACATTACTCCAGTCCTTTCTTTGTCTATTGCCACAAGTTTGCCTGAAGTTCATCTTACGTTTTGCTGGTTTTAACTTTTAAGACATTCTCATAATTGGATCTTTCCTTCCACTTACCAGTTGTTTCTCAGTCTGAGTTTATGAATACTACTATTAAATACTGTTAATTCTGCTTCCACTAGTCTCAAAGTGCTTCTTTGGTATACTAGCATAGTACTTGGTGTTACCCCTCTCCTCTCATGTTTTTCTTAGGATTGACATCTGTATGCTTCTATAAAATCTGCAGGGGTGGGCATTGGTGCACAGCTCATCACATGTGCATGCTGGTCACATGCATGTTATAATGCGCCTATCCACGCTTATAATGTGCGTGTGACAAGTGCGACAGCGGCTGTGCACATGAGTCACAGGTGTGCATGTGCAAATCATATCAGCCGTGCCAGCCCGCTCCATCGGCTGTGGGGAAGGTAAGTAAAACATTTTCGAACGTTATATTCACCAGCTGCAGTCAGGCTTGCTCACCTACCCATCAGGTGGTGCTTGGTAGCAAGCCATTTCCCTAGAACAAAGATAGATTGCACGACATTGATTCCTGCAAACCAGAACGAGGCAAAACGTCATCATCTCGCCGTCGGATTCTCGCGGGGTTTGGATTTCATATAAGTCGCCGCGCGTCGCCGCAATTTTCACTCCGGCAGTGTAGAGAGAGGACGTGTTTCCGTCCTCAGTGTCCTGCATCAATTCAGTGTTAGTGTCTTGTGCTGCATCAGTCCAGTCACAGTGGTGGTGTCCTCTGCTGCCATATGTCCAGTGCTGCTGTATAAGTCCAGTCCAGTGGTGCTGTGTTGTGCTGCATCAGTTCAGTGGTAGTGTCTTGTGCTGCATCAGTCCATTCACAGTAGTGGTGTCCTCTGCTGCCATATGTCCAGTGCTGCTGTATAAGTCCAGTCCAGTGGTGCTGTGTTGTGCTGCATCAGTTCAGTGGTGGTGTATTGTGATGCATCAGTACAGTCACAGTGGTGGTGTCCTCTGCTGCCATATGTCCAGTGCTGCTGTATAAGTCCAGTCCAGTGGTGCTGTGTTGTGCTGCATCAGTTCAGTGGTGGTGTATTGTGATGCATCAGTCCAGTCACAGTGGTGGTGTCCTCTGCTGCCATATGTCCAGTGCTGCTGTATAAGTCTACTCCAGCGGTGCTGTGTTGTGCTGCATCAGTTCAGTGGTGGTGTATTGTGATGCATCAGTCCAGTCACAGTGGTTGTGTCCTCTGCTGCCATATGTCCAGTGCTGCTGTATAAGTCCAGTCCATTGCAGTGGTGGTGTGTTGTCCTGCATCAGTCCAGTGGTGGTGTCCCTGTGCTGCCGTATATGTCCAGTGGTACTGCCGTATATGTCCATTGATACTGCCGTATATGTCCAGCAGTACTGCCGTATAATTCCAGTGATCCTGCCGTATAAGTCCAGTCCAGTAATACTGCCGTGTATGTCCAGTGATACTGCCATATATGACCATTGATACTTCTGTATCTGTCTAGCGGTACTGCCATATAAAGCCAGTGATCCTGCAGTATAATTCCAGTGATCCTGCCGTATAATTCAAGTGGTACTGGCGTATAATTCCAGTGGTACTGGCGTATAAATCCAGTGATACTGCCGTATATGTCCAGTGATACTGCTGTATATGTCCATTGATACTGCCGTATAAGTCCAGTGATCCTGCCGTATAATTCCAGCGGTACTGGCGTATAATTCCAGTGATCCTGCCGTATAATTTCTGTGGTACTGGTGTATAAATCCAGTGATCCTGCCGTATAATTCCAGTGATCCTACCGTATAATTCCAGTGGTACTGGCGTATAAATCCAGTCCAGTGATACTGCCGTATATGTTCAGTGGTACTGGCATATAAATCCAGTGATCCTACCGTATAATTCCAGTGATCCTGCCGTATAATTCCAGCTATACTGGCGTATAAGTCCAGTCCAGTGATACTGCCGTATATGTCCAGTGATTCTGATGTATATGTCCAGCGGTACTGCCATATAATTCCAGTGATACTGCCGTGTATATATATATATATATATATATATACCCTGTTACAAAGTGGATTACTGAGGCCATACCAACTATGCTGGTGTTAGACATGCATCTGGTATCCGCCATTAGTGCAGTGGGACTGCAGTGTCAGCCCTAGATGGGCCAGGTGTTTGTGCCGCACACTTGTGTCACTTAGCTTAGTCATACAGCTACCTCATTGCCCTCTTTTGCTTCTTGGCATGACATGATGTGCTGTTTGGGTACTATTTTTTTTCAAGTGCCATCCTATCTGACACTGCAATGCCACTCCTAGATGGGCCAATTGTTTGTGTCGCTTAGCTTAGTTATACAGCTACCTCATTGCACCTCTTTTTCTTCTTTGCATGATGTGCTGTTTTGGGCCTAGTTTTTTTAAGTGCCATCCTGTCTGCCACTGCAGTGCCACCCCTACATGGGCCAGGTGTTTGTGCCGCACACTTGTGTCGCTTAGCTTAGTCATACAGCAACTTTGGTGCACCTCTTTTTCATCTTTGCATCATGTGCTGTTTGGGGCATGGTTTTTTAAAGTGCCATCCTGTCTGACACTGCCGTATATGTCCAGGGGTACTGCTGTATTAGTCCAGGGGTACTGCCGTATAAGTCAACCAATTGCAGAATTTTTTAAAAATGACAGGGGCGTGCAGGAGATCCTGTCAGTGGTCTGAAAAATTGCGGCCCACTTTCGACATTCAGCCACTGCATTCCACTACTAGATGGGTCAGGTGGTTGTGTCGCTTAGCTTAGTCATACAGCAACCTCTGTGCACTTCTTTTTCTTCTTTGCATGATGTGCTGTTTGGGGCCTTTTTTTTTTTTTTAAAGTGCCATCCTGCCTGACACTGCACTGCCACTCCTAGATGGGCCAATTGTTTGTGTAGCTTAGCTTAGTCATACAGCTACTTCATTGCACCTCTTTTACATATTTGCATGATGTGCTGTTTGGGGCCTTTTTTTATATATATCTGCCATCCTGTCTGCCTCTGCAGTGCCACTCCTAGATGGGCCAGGTGTTTGTGACGCACACTTGTGTCGCTTAGCTTAGTCATATAGCAACCTCATTGCTCCTCTTTTATTATTTGCATGATGTGCTGTTTGGGGACTAGTTTTTTTAAGTGCCATCCTGTCTGCAACTACAGTGCCACTCCTAGAAGGGCCGTGTGTTTGTGCCGCACACTTGTGTCGCTTAGCTTAGTCATACAGCCTCCTCGGTGCAACCTTTTGGCCTAAAAACATTATTGTGAGGTGTTCAGAATAGACTGGAAATGAATGTTATTGAGGTTAATAATACAGTAGGATCAAAATTACCCCCAAATTCTGTGATTTTAGTAATTTTTATGTTTTTTACAAAAATCATCCAGATCCAAAACCAAAACCCGAAAGGGTGGTTTTGGCAAAACCAATCCAAAACCAAAACACGAGTGGGGAATTAGAACCAAAACACGAAAAGTGCCAGCCGCACATCTCTACTTTTTGATGGCACCATGCACTATCGAAACTTGCCATGGGCAAGCAGGACTTTTGCCCGGGGCGCCGCCTTCCGGAGGGCGCCGGCTCCATCCGGAGGGCGCCGCACCATGGCAAGATCCGCTGCTGCTGTGGTGCCCCCCGCTGCTGCGGCCCGCTGTCCCACTGTCCGTTGTGAAGGGAAACTAGAAGCTACGCGTCTAGTTTCCCTTCGTGGGCTGCCCGCTGTGAAGGGAAACTAGACGCTACGCGTCTAATTTCCCTTCCTGGAGAGGACCTTCACTGTAATGATGTGCGGTGCGCGTTGACGTCATCGCGCACCGCACAGCAAAAGTCCTCTCCACGAAGGGAACTAGACGCTTAGCGCACATCCTACAACAGTACAGGGGGCGTAACTGACCACGCCCCCTGTATGAAGCCACTCCCCCTAATGCCGCCCGGGGCGCCAGAAGCCCCGGAACCGGCCCTGGCACCATGTGCACACTGATCCAATTACCTCTGGGATGATGTTGGTATACAGTATACTGTTAAAGGCAGCAGTCAGCAATTTTAAACATGGGGATGTTTTTATGGTAAAAGGCCAGTTTTTGGAAAAGAAGAATAGACACTTATTGAACAAGAGGAAACATTTACTAAGGTGGATTTTTTTTTTTAGAACTGGCGAAGTTGCCCATAGCAACCAATCAGATTCTAGTTAACATTTACTGCTTCTAGAAGATAAACGATAGAATTTGATTGGTTGCTATGGGCAACATCACCAGTTCTAAAATATTCCCACCTTAAATTTACCACAGATACAGGCATGTTGTCGTTGAACGTCTTGTGTATTCATTCCAGAATAAGTAGTGAGGCTAATTATAAAGACATACACACTCTGCATTACCACAGGTGAGTACATTGGGGCCATTCCGAGTTGATCGCTCGCTAGCTACTTTTAGCAGTCGTGCAAGCGCATAGTTGCCGCCCACGAGGCAGTGTGTTTTCGCTTTGCAAGTGGGAGAACGCGTGTGCAGCCGAGCGGGACGAAAAAGTTTTTGCAGTTTCTGAGTAGCTCTGGACTTAGCCCTTGCGATCACTTCATTCTTTTTGGTCCCGGAATTGACGTCAGACACTCTCCCTGCAAACGCCTGGACACGCCTGCGTTTTTCCAAACACTCCCTGAAAACGGTCAGTTGACACCCATAAATGCCCTCTTCCTGTCAGCGATCGGCTGTGCGAATGGATTCTTCGTTAAATCCATCACCCAGCAACGATCCGCTTTGTACCCGTACAACGCGCGTGCGCATTGCAGTGCATACGCATGCGCAGTAGTAACCTGTTCGCTGCTCTGCGAAAAACCGCAGCAAGCAGTCAACTTGGAATGACCCCCTAGGTCTCAGACAGGATAGGGGAGGTCTACAGCCTTTATCCAGTCTTACCAGGACAAAAAATGAAGAAAAACAAAAGTATTATATATTATATATACCTAATATCCAGACCCAGTGGGGTAAATTTACTAAGATGGAAGTTCTATTTAAGATGGAATATTGCCCATACCAACCAATCAGATTCCAGGTATTATCTTCTAGAAGGTGCTAGATAAATGAGAAGTAAAATCTGATTGGTTGCTATGGGTAACATACCATCTTAAATTGAACTCCCACAGCGGGCAATCAAGTCTGAACTGCCCATGCGTATGCGCTGCAGTGCGCATGTGCAGGCCAGAGAGCCGATGGCCATCTCAGCCCTGCGATCGCTGGGCGGGAGGGGGCAGGTCGGCGGTGTTTGGCCATGTGGGGGGCAGGCCATGGCGACTGCGTGACGTCACACGCAGCCGCTGCGACCCAGGAAGCAATGAGAAGCTCCATTCCAGGAGCTGCGTTGGTAGGGAGCTACTCCTCAGGTACAAAAGCATCACTGCTGTGCGATACTTTTTTACTTGTGCGGCTGGGGAAGGCCAGACACGCGTGGTGGATTAGCCTTGTGCTGGGCGTCCCCCTGCATGTCTGTGAAACTCTACGATCAGGTCTGAATTAGGCCCTTATTCAATTTACTCCAGTGTTTAGGGAGCAGTTGGTGATAGGCCAAGAATGTCTACGTTGTAGCTTTCTGTCCAATGCTTTTATTCAGGTAGATAGTTCTAGTCAGATTTGATTCCATCCCAGGGCTTTTATCCAATAAGCGAGGCAGGAGCTGTATATTGGGTAATTCAGACCTGATCACAGCTGCAAATTTGTTAGCAGTTGGGCAAAATCATGTGCACTGCAGGGGGGGGGGGGGGGGGGGGCAGATATAACATTTGCAGAAAGAGTTAGAAATGGGTGGGTTATTTTGTTTCTGTGCAGAGTAAATACTGGCTGCTTTATTTTTACACTGCAATTTAGATTGAACACACCCCACCCAAATCTAACTCTCTCTCTGCACGTTATATCTGCCTCCCCTGCAGTGCACATGGGGGGGGTCATTCTGAGTTGATCGCTCGCTAGCTATTTTTTGCAGCGCCGCAATCAGATAGTCGTCGCCTATGTGGGGAGTGTATTTTTGCTTTGCAAGTGTGCAAACGCTTTTGCAGCCGAGTGGTACAAAAAAGATTTTGGCAGTTTCTTAGTAGCTCTGGACTTACTCAGCCGCTACAATCACTTCAGTCTTTTTGGTCCCGAAATTGATGTCAGACACCCGCCCTGCAAACGCTTGGACATGCCTGCGTTTTTCCATACACTCCCAGAAAATGGTCAGTTGCCACCCATAAACGCCCTCTTTCTGTCAATCACCTTGCGATTGGCTGTGTGAATGGATTCTTCATTAAATACATCGCTCAGCACAGATCCTCTTTGTACCCATACGACGCGCCTGCGCATTGCGGTGCATACGCATGCACAGTTTTGCCGAGTTTTGACCTGATCACAGCGCTGCAAAAAATTGCTAGCGAGCTATCAACTCGGAATAACCCCCATGGTTTTGCCCAACTGCTAACAAATTTCCAGCAGCGATCAGATCTGAATTAGGCCCCTTGTTAAAAACAAAACTCCTGACATTTTCCATTGAAATCAGTGGCAGAGTGACACAGCCCTTGACACTTCCCTAGATACAAGATGCCCATTGAGTAAATCCACAGGTGTCTGATTTTCATATTGGCCATCATAACGAGGTCTACATTATTTACTAAGCAACAGAATGAGTGTATGCATTATTTACCAGCCACCAGGAGGGGAGGGGATGGAGCCTCTGCATTATTTACAGGATGCCTGAATTATGCTTTATATAATTTGCCATCAGAATGTTTTTCATAATGCCAGCCACCAACTGGGTCCTGCTTAACAAGCAAAACACAAAAATGGACATCTGTTTGATTGTCATCAGAATAGGGGGTCTACTTTGTTTTCTAGCCACAAAATAGTCATTTACATTGTTTAGCAGCCAACAAAATGGAGATGTGTTACATATAGCAAAAAAGGAGATTGATTAATCACGAAATCTCCTGAACCACATGGCCTACAATCTTGAAATTTGGCAGGTAGCTTCTCCTTAGGTTCCAGGTGCTTGCTAAGATCCGGTTTTACAAATGTCACTGCCCATGCACGGAAATTGTAAAA
Source organism: Pseudophryne corroboree (assembly GCF_028390025.1). Classification (NCBI taxonomy): domain Eukaryota; kingdom Metazoa; phylum Chordata; class Amphibia; order Anura; family Myobatrachidae; genus Pseudophryne; species Pseudophryne corroboree. The sequence continues at coordinate 277,957,226 of NC_086444.1, forward strand.
AATGGACGTATGTATGTATGTATGTATGTATGTATGTATGTGTATATGTAAGTTCATAATTCTGGAATGCCTGCAGCAATTTACACCAAACTTGGTAAACATATGACTTACAACCTGGTAGTGATGAGCGGGTTCGGTTTCTCCGAAACCGAACCCCTCCGAACTTCACCTTTTTCACACGGGTCCGAGGCAGGTTAGAACCTTCCCGCCTTGCTCGGCTAACCCGAGCGCGCCCGAATGTCATCATCCCGCTGTCGGATTCTCGCGAGATTCGGATTCTATATAAGCAGCCGCGCGTCGCCGCCATTTTCACTCGTGCATTGGAGATGATAGGGAGAGGACGTGGCTGGCGTCCTCTCCGTTTATTGTAGAAGTTGATTGGTTTACTTTATTTCTTATTTGTGGGGAGGATTGGGGAGCAGCTGTTAGGAGGAGTACAGTGCAGAGTTTTGCTGATAAGTGACCACCAGTTTTTATCCGTTCTCTGCCTGAAAAAAACGCTCCATACCATATCTGTGCTCAGTGTGCTGCATGATATATCTGTGCTGAGTGCTCACACTGCTTAATTGTGGGGACTGGGGAGCAGCTATAGCAGGAGTACAGTGCAGAGTTTTGCTGACAGTGACCACCAGTATACGTTGTCTGCCTGAAAAACACTCCATATCTGTGCTCACAGTGTGCTGCTTTATTGTGGGGACTGGGGACCACCAGTATAATTAATATTATATAGGAGTAGTACAGTGCAGAGTGCACTGCTGTACCTACCTCTGTGTCGTCACTCGTCATCCATTAAATATACTATCCATCTGCATTGTATACCTGTGGTGCATTTTAGACTAGTTTAGCAGTTTGCTGACAGTGTCCACCAGTATACTATATATAGCAGTACGGTAGGCCACTGCTGTACCTACCTCTGTGTCATCACTCGTCATCCATTAAGTATACTATCCATCTACATTCTATACCTGTGGTGCATTTTAGACAGTTTTGCAGTTTGCTGACAGTGTCCACCAGTATACTATATATAGCAGTACGGTAGGCCACTGCTGTGTACCTACCTCTGTGTCGTCACTCGTCATCCATTAAGTATACTATCCATCTACATTGTATACCTGTGGTGCATTTTAGACAGTTTTGCAGTTTGCTGACAGTGTCCACCAGTATACTATATATAGCAGTACGGTAGGCCACTGCTGTGTACCTACCTCTGTGTCGTCACTCGTCATCCATTAAGTATACTATCCATCTACATTCTATACCTGTGGTCCATTTTAGACAGTTTTGCAGTTTGCTGACAGTGTCCACCAGTATACTATATATAGCAGTACGGTAGGCCACTGCTGTGTACCTACCTCTGTGTCGTCACTCGTCATCCATTAAGTATACTATCCATCTACATTGTATACCTGTGGTGCATTTTAGACAGTTTTGCAGTTTGCTGACAGTGTCCACCAGTATACTATATATAGCAGTACGGTAGGCCACTGCTGTGTACCTACCTCTGTGTCGTCACTCGTCATCCATTAAGTATACTATCCATCTACATTCTATACCTGTGGTCCATTTTAGACAGTTTTGCAGTTTGCTGACAGTGTCCACCAGTATACTATATATAGCAGTACGGTAGGCCACTGCTGTGTACCTACCTCTGTGTCGTCACTCGTCATCCATTAAGTATACTATCCATCTACATTGTATACCTGTGGTGCATTTTAGTTTTGCGCAGTAAATATAGTAGTAGGCCATTGCTATTGATACTGGCATATAATTCCACACATTAAAAAATGGAGAACAAAAATGTGGAGGTTAAAGGGAAAGATCAAGATCCACTTCCACCTCATGCTGAAGCTGCTGCCACTAGTCATGGCAGAGACAATGAAATGCCATCAACGTCGTCTGCCAAGGCCGATGCCCAATGTCATAGTAGAGAGCATGTAAAATACAAAACACAAAAGTTCAGTAAAATTACCCAAAAATCAAAATTAAAAGCGTCTGAGGAGAAGCGTAAACTTGCCAATATGCCATTTACGACACGGAGTGGCAAGGAACGGCTGAGGCCCTGGCCTATGTTCATGGCTAGTGGTTCAGCTTCAAATGAGGATGGAAGCACTCATCCTCTCGCTAGAAAAAAGAAAAGACTTAAGCTGGCAAAAGCACAGCAAAGAACTGTGCGTTCTTCAAAATCACAAATCCCCAAGGAGAGTCCAATTGTGTCGGTTGCGATGCCTGACCTTCCCAACACTGGACGGGAAGAGCTTGTGCCTTCCACCATTGGCACGCCCCCTGCAAGTGCTGGAAGGAGCACCCGCAGTCCAGTTCCTGATAGTCAAATTGAAGATGTCACTGTTGAAGTACACCAGGATGAGGATATGGGTGTTGCTGGCGCTGGGGAGGAAATTGACAAGGAGGATTCTGATGGTGAGGTGGTTTGTTTAAGTCAGGCACCCGGGGAGACACCTGTTGTCCGTGGGAGGAATATGGCCCTTGACATGCCTGGTCAAAATACAAAAAAAATCAGCTCTTCGGTGTGGAATTATTTCAACACAAATGCGGACAACAGGTGTCAAGCCGTGTGTTGCCTTTGTCAAGCTGTAATAAGTAGGGGTAAGGACGTTAACCACCTCGGAACATCCTCCCTTATACGTCACCTGCAGCGCATTCATCATAAGTCAGTGACAAGTTCAAAAACTTTGGGTGACAGCGACAGCAGTCCACTGACCACTAAATCCCTTCCTCTTGTAACCAAGCTGCTGCAAACCACACCACCAACTCCCTCAGTGTCAATTTCCTCCTTACCCAGGAAAGCCAATAGTCCTGCAGGCCATGTCACCGTCAAGTCTGACGAGTCCTCTCCTGCCTGGGATTCCTCCGATGCATCCTTGAGTGTAACGCCTACTGCTGCTGGCGCTGCTGTTGTAGCTGCTGGGAGTCGATCGTCATCCCAGAGGGGAAGTCGGAAGACCACTTGTACTACTTCCAGTAAGCAATTGACTGTCCAACAGTCCTTTGCGAGGAAGATGAAATATCACAGCAGTCATCCTGCTGCAAAGCAGATAACTCAGGCCTTGGCAGCCTGGGCGGTGAGAAACGTGGTTCCGGTATCCATCGTTAATTCAGAGCCAACTAGAGACTTGATTGAGGTACTGTGTCCCCGGTACCAAATACCATCTAGGTTCCATTTCTCTAGGCAGGCGATACCGAAAATGTACACAGACCTCAGAAAAAGACTCACCAGTGTCCTAAAAAATGCAGTTGTACCCAATGTCCACTTAACCACGGACATGTGGACAAGTGGAGCAGGGCAGACTCAGGACTATATGACTGTGACAGCCCACTGGGTAGATGTATTGCCTCCCGCAGCAAGAACAGCAGCGGCGGCACCAGTAGCAGCATCTCGCAAACGCCAACTCGTTCCTAGGCAGGCTACGCTTTGTATCACCGCTTTCCAGAATAGGCACACAGCTGAAAACCTCTTATGGCAACTGAGGAAGATCATCGCAGAATGGCTTACCCCAATTGGACTCTCCTGGGGATTTGTGACATCGGACAACGCCAGCAATATTGTGCGTGCATTACATCTGGGCAAATTCCATCACGTCCCATGTTTTGCACATACCTTGAATTTGGTGGTGCAGAATTATTTAAAAAACGACAGGGGCGTGCAAGAGATGCTGTCGGTGGCCCGAAGAATTGCGGGCCACTTTCGGCATTCAGGCACCGCGTACAGAAGACTGGAGCACCACCAAACATTCCTGAACCTGCCCTGCCATCATCTGAAGCAAGAGGTGGTAACGAGGTGGAATTCAACCCTCTATATGCTTCAGAGGATGGAGGAGCAGCAAAAGGCCATTCAAGCCTATACATCTGGCCACGATATAGGCAAAGGAGGTGGAATGCACCTGACTCAAGCGCAGTGGAGAATGATTTCAACGTTGTGCAAGGTTCTGCAACCCTTTGAACTTGCCACACGTGAAGTCAGTTCAGACACTGCCAGCCTGAGTCAGGTCATTCCCCTCATCAGGCTTTTGCAGAAGAAGCTGGAGACATTGAAGGAGGAGCTAAAACAGAGCGATTCTGCTAGGCATGTGGGACTTGTGGATGGAGCCCTTAATTCGCTTAACCAGGATTCACGGGTGGTCAATCTGTTGAAATCAGAGCACTACATTTTGGCCACCGTGCTCGATCCTAGATTTAAAACCTACGTTGTATCTCTCTTTCCGGCAGACACAAGTCTGCAGAGGTTCAAAGACCTGCTGGTGAGAAAATTGTCAAGTCAAGCGGAATGTGACCCGTCACCATCTCCTCCTTCACATTCTCCCGCAACTGGGGGTGCGAGGAAAAGGCTAAGAATTCCGAGCCCACCCGCTGGCGGTGATGCAGGGCAGTCTGGAGCGAGTGCTGACATCTGGTCCGGACTGAAGGACCTGCCAACGATTACTGACATGTCATCTACTGTCACTGCATATGATTCTCTCACCATTGAAAGAATGGTGGAGGATTATATGAGTAACCGCATCCAAGTAGGCACGTCAGACAGTCCGTACGTATACTGGCAGGAAAAAGAGGCAATTTGGAGGCCCTTGCAGAAACTGGCTTTATTCTACCTAAGTTGCCCTCCCTCCAGTGTGTACTCCGAAAGAGTGTTTAGTGCAGCCGCTCACCTTGTCAGCAATCGGCGTACGAGGTTACTTCCAGAAAATGTGGAGAAGATGATGTTCATTAAAATTAATTATAATCAATTCCTCCGCGGAGACATTCACCAGCAGCAATTGCCTCCAGAAAGTACACGGGGACCTGAGATGGTGGATTCCAGTGGGGACGAATTAATAATCTGTGAGGAGGGGGATATACACAGTGAAAGGGGTGAGGAATCGGAGGATGATGATGAGGTGGACATCTTGCCTCTGTAGAGCCAGTTTGTGCAAGGAGAGATTGATTGCTTCTTTTTTGGTGGGGGCCCAAACCAACCAGTCATTTCAGTCACAGTCGTGGGGCAGACCCTGTCACTGAAATTATGGGTTCGTTAAAGTGTGCATGTCCTGTTTATACAACATAAGGGTGGGTGGGAGGGCCCAAGGACAATTCCATTTTGCACCTCTTTTTTCTTTCATTTTTCTTTGCATCATGTGCTGTCTGGGGACTATTTTTTGGAAGGGCCATCCTGCCTGACACTGCAGTGCCACTCCTAGATGGGCCAGGTGTTTGTGTCGGCCACTTGTGTCGCTTAGCTTAGTCACACAGCCACCTTGGTGCGCCTCTTTTTTTCTTTGCATCATGTGCTGTTTGGGGACAATTTTTTGGAAGGGCCATCATGTCTTGATTGACACTGCAGTGCCACTCCTAGATGGGCCAGGTGTTTGTGTCGGCCACTTGTGTCGCTTAGCTTAGTCACACAGCCACCTTGGTGCGCCTCTTTTTTTCTTTGCATCATGTGCTGTTTGGGGACAATTTTTTGGAAGGGCCATCCTGTCTTGATTGACACTGCAGTGCCACTCCTAGATGGGCCAGGTGTTTGTGTCGGCCACTTGTGTCGCTTAGCTTAGTCACACAGCGACCTTGGTGCGCCTCTTTTTTTCTTTGCATCATGTGCTGTTTGGGGACAATTTTTTGGAAGGGCCATCCTGTCTTGATTGACCCTGCAGTGCCACTCCTAGATGGGCCAGGTGTTTGTGTCGGCCACTTGTGTCGCTTAGCTTAGTCACACAGCCACCTTGGTGCGCCTCTTTTTTTCTTTGCATCATGTGCTGTTTGGGGAGTATTTTTTTGAAGTGCCATCCTGCCTGACACTGCAGTGCCACTCCTAGATGGGCCAGGTGTTTGTGTCGGCCACTTGTGTCGCTTAGCTTAGTCACACAGCCACCTTGGTGCGCCTCTTTTTTTCTTTGCATCATGTGCTGTTTGGGGACTATTTTTTTGAAGGGCCATCCTGCCTGACACTGAAGTGCCACTCCTAGATGGGCCAGGTGTTTGTGTCGGCCACTTGTTTTGCTTAGCTTAGCCATCCAGCGACCTCGGTGCAAATTTTAGGACTAAAAATAATATTGTGAGGTGTGAGGTGTTCAGAATAGACTGGAAATGAGTGGAAATTATGGTTATTGAGGTTAATAATACTATGGGATCAAAATGACCCCCAAATTCTATGATTTAAGCTGTTTTTTAGGGTTTTTTGAAAAAAACACACGAATCCAAAACACACCCGAATCCGACAAAAAAATTTCGGTGAGGTTTTGACAAAACGCGTCCGAATCCAAAACACGGCCGCGGAACCGAACCCAAAACCAAAACACAAAACGCGAAAAATTTCCGGTGCACATCACTACAACCTGGGAACAATCACCGTATGGGTAACACACCCTAGCACCCCTTGGAGTAGGCAGCTGCACAGAGTATTTCTGCAGACAGCATAACTCTGGAATGACTGGACCAATTTACACCACACTTAGTACACGTATGACGTACAATCTGGGAACAAACACTGGGGGTAAGACACCCCTAGCACCCCTAAGGGTGTGGCAGCAGCACAGAGTATTTCAGTAGACAGCATAACTCTGGAATGCCTGGAGCAATTTACACCAAACTTGGTACACATATGATTTACAATCTGGGAACAAACACTATGGTGGTAAGACACCCCTAGTACCCCCAGGGGTTGCAAAGCAGCCCAGAGTATTTCAGGAGACAGCATAACTCCGGAATGCCTGGACTAATTTACACCAAACTTGCTACACATATGACTTACAATCAGGGAACAATCACTGTGCAGGTAACACACCCCTAGCACATAATATTTCAGCAGACAGCATAACTCTGGAATGTCTGGTGCAATTCACACGAAACTTGGTACACATATGAATTACAATCTGGGAACAAACACTGTGGGGGTAACACACCTATAGCACCACTAGGGGTGGGCCAGCAGCACGGACTATATCAGGAAATGCATGATATGTCAGTAACGACAGAGCTTCATGTGACAGTGGCAGGAAGCCACACGCTGAGAGTTATATAGTGGGAGGAGCAGGGTCCCCAGCAGCACAGAGTATATTAGGACATGATATGTCAGGCAGGACAGGGCTGCATGTGACAGGGACAGTGACATGATGTCAGGAGGGGAATGGAGGTAGCACGAACCCACACGCTGAGCGTTAAATAGTGGAAGTAGCAGAGTCCCCAGCAGCACAGAGTATATCAGGAGATGCATAATGTGCTGTGCTATATAAGAAATGGAAATGTGAATAAATCGATCATTTCAGAGCGGCACTGACATGATGTGAAGAGGGGAATGGAGACAGCAAGAAGCCACAGACTGAGAGTTGTATAGTGGGAAGAGCAGGGTCCCTTGGGGGTCCAGCCACTACACAAAGTGGACCAGGGAAGCAAGATATGCCTATATACTAGATCTCCAACCAACGTCAATTAACAAACAACTATAATTCTAATTTACCATCCTCATCCCGTAGCGAAGCACGGGTGTTCAGCTAGTACTGTATATAATTACCTACAGACATTCTAGCAATCAGAACTGGATTGTGCTTTATGTGATAAACACTATTATTTATTTATTTATTAACAGTTTCTTATATAGCGCAGCAAATTCCGTTGCGTTTTACAATTTGAAATAACAATAACAAAATGGGTGATAACAAACAGTCATAGAGGTAGGAAGGCCCTGCTCGCAAGCTTACAATCTATAGGGAAATAGGCATGTGTACATAAGGAAAGGTGCTATCTATTGCATAGAATGAGAAGACGTGAGGATATGTGTGGACTGTACAGAGTGGATGCAATTTGATAGGAAGGTTTATGAAAGTTATGTGGGCGGTTCTGGAATTTGGTATGCTTGCCTGAAGAGGTGAGTTTTCAGGGAACGCTTGAAGGTTTGGAGACTAGAGGAGAGTCTTATTGTGCGTGGTAGGGCATTCCACAGAGTGGGTGCAGCCCGATGAAAGTCCTGCAATCGTGAGTGGGAGCGAGTAATGAGTGTGGATGAGAGACGCAGGTCTTGTGAAGAGCGAAGAGGTCGGGTTGGGAGATATTTTGAGATAAGCGAAGTGATGTACGTTGGTGTAGTTTGGTTAATGGCCTTGTGTGTGAGTAAAAGTATTTTATATTGAATGCGGTAGAGTACAGGTAACCAATGGAGGGACTGACAGAGTGGATCTGCAGACGATGAACGTCTAGCGAGGAAGATAAGCCTCGCCGCTGCATTCAGAATGGATTGTAGTGGTGAGAGTCTCGTTTTGAGAAGACCAGTTAGGAGACTATTGCAATAATCAATGCGGGAGATAATGAGAGCGTGGATTAGAGTTTTAGCAGTGTCTTGTGTAAGGTATGGTCGTATTTTGGATATGTTTTTTAGATGCATGTAACATGATCTTGAGACAGATTGAATGTGGGGAACAAAGGACAGATCAGAGTCAAGGATGACACCTAGGCAGCGAGCTTGTGGGGTAGGGTAGATAGTCGAGTTTTCAACAGTAATAGAGATATCAGGTTGGTACCTACTATTGGCCGGTGGAAATATAATTAACTCTGTCTTTGAAATATTCAGTTTGAGGTGGCGAGATGTCATCCAGGATGAAATGGCAGAAAGGCATTCAGTGACACGGTCCAGTACAGATAGGGACAAGTCAGGTGAGGATAAGTAGATTTGAGTATCATCTGCGTACAGATGATACTGAAAACCAAAAGAGCTGATTAGTTTACCAAGAGATGAGGTATAGATAGAGAAAAGCAGGGGACCCAAGACTGAGCCTTGCGGTACTCCAACTGAAAGAGGTAGCGAAGAGGAGGTAGATTCAGAGAAGCGAACACTGAAGGAGTGATTAGATAGGTAGGATAGGAACCAAGAAAGGGCTGTGTTTTTAAGACCTAGGGATTGTAATGTCTGTATGAGAAGAGAGTGGTCTACAGTGTCAAATGCAGCAGATAGATTTAGAAGAATAAGTAGTGAGTAGTGGCCTTTAGACTTCGTAGTGACCAAATCATTAACCACTTTAGTCAGTGCTGTCTCTGTGGAGTGTTGGGAATGGAAGCCTGACTGAAGTGGGTCCAATAAAGTGTATGAGTTAAGAAAGTGTGTGAGTTGAGTGTAGGCAAGTCTCTCAAGTAGCTTAGAGAGACAAGGGAGCTGAGAGATAGGGCGGTAGTTTGAGAGAGCATTAGGGTCAGAATTTTGTTTCTTTAAAATGGGAGTAATCACTGCATGCTTGAAGAGTGAAGGAAAGATACCAGTAGAGAGAGAGAGATTACATATGTTAGTTAAGGTAGGGATGAGCACCAGAGACAGAGCTTTACTTATTTGTGAGGGTAAAGGATCAAGAGGAGAGGTAGTGGAGAAGCAGGATGAGAAGAGTGATTTTGTGAGGGTAAAGGATCAAGAGGAGAGGTAGTGGAGAAGCAGGATGAGAAGAGTGATGCAAATCTTTATTGTTAAATACCCAATCAAATGAGGATCTAAATTGTCCACTAGCCACCAATCAGAAGTTTGCATTGTTTAGTTGCAAATTTATACTACGTAATATATTTGATCTCAGAACATAGAGTAGGCACCAAAATAATGTCTACAGTATATGGTATATTCACCAAAAATATTCTGTCAGTCAAATATTCTGTCATAGAGTAGGCACCAAAATAGTGTCTACCGTATATGGTATATTCACCAAAAATATTCTGTCAGTCTTTATACAAACCAACAAACTAAGCTATGATTATTATACACCTGACACCAAAATGAAGTCTCCATTATATACCATGCACCAGAATGCACAATAAAGAGCACAATACACAGTTTCTGTATGCTGCATGTAATAAGCCCTACACATTCACAGATTACACTGAAAATATATGAACAATCTCGTTCATTAATGAACAAGATATCGTTCATATCTATCAGTGCGTATGCACCAACTATGAACAATGCGCAGCCCCGCGTTTATGCCTGCAGGCTAATATGGACAATATCATCTATATTAACATGCAGGGCTATGGAGACGGGTGACGGGGGGAGTTTGGCCATTTTTCCAAACATGGATATTTACCAAAGAACAAACATGGGAATTTTAGGTCAAATAGAAGTACAAAACTGCAAATTTGAAAGCATGACATGCTGTGCATTGAATGTGCACTTCATCTTTCTACAGTTTCATGATGTAACACAAAGCTCAACCAGTAATATATATGGAAGAACAAAACAATACTGAAGATGAAATGATTCAACTGTTGAAGAAAAGATCCACCTGTAATCACAATAACGAGAGTTATGGAAGACTTATCTTTGTTAACTCTCTTTCTTCGAGTTTCATAGGATCCACAGGGAGAACATTGGGGTTGTAGGTGGTGGATGAGAGTCTGGGCACCAAACAGTTAAGCTTTCCGGCTTCCTAGAATGCTCGGCTCCTCTCCCCTATAACCCTGCCTCCATGCTCAGGCAGGTCAGTTCCTGGCATGCCCTCCAAATTCCATGACAACTTTGCTTCCTGGCCGCCTCACTTCCTACCAACATTCCCTCCATTATCCTAGGTGATTTCAACATCCATATCGATAACCCCACAAAATCACCTGCCTCTAAACTCCTTACCCTCACCTCTTCTCTTGGTCTCTCCCAGTGGACCTCCTCCCCCTCTCATGTGAGTGGAAGCTCACTGGATCTGGTTTTCACTCACCGCTGTGATCTTTCTGATTTCTCTAACTCCCTGTTCCCCCTCTCTGACCATCACCTGCTAACTTTTAACCTATCTCTATCTGCTTCTCCATCTTTACCACCTAAGACTACCCTCACTAAGCGTAACATTGAGGCTATTGACTAGAGATGAGCGGGTTCGGTTCCTCGGAATCCGAACCCGCCCGAACTTCAGTTTTTTTTACACGGGTCCGAGCGACTCGGATCTTCCCGCCTTGCTCGGTTAACCCGAGCGCGCCCGAACGTCATCATGACGCTGTCGGATTCTCGCGAGGCTCGGATTCTATCGCGAGACTCGGATTCTATATAAGGAGCCGCGCGTCGCCGCCATTTTACACGTGCATTGAGATTCATAGGGAGAGGACGTGGCTGGCGTCCTCTCCGTTTTTAGAGAAGAAATAGATAGGAGAGTGAGAGTGAGACAGTGACACTTCATTTACTGGAGCTTAGGAGGAGTACTCTACTCAGACAGAGAGTGCAGAATTTTGCTGATAGTATTAGTTAGTTATACTAGTGACAGAGTGAGACAGTGACACTTCATTTACTGGAGCTTAGGAGGAGTACTCAGAGAGTGCAGAATTTTGCTGATAGTATTAGTTAGTTATACTAGTGACTGACCAGTGACCACCAGTGCAGTTTTATATTATTTAATATAATCCGTTCTCTGCCTGAAAAAACGATACACAGTGACTCAGTCACATACCATATCTGTGCTCAGCCCAGTGTGCTGCTGCATCATCTATGTATAATATCTGACTGTGCTCACACAGCTTAATTGTGGGGGAGACTGGGGAGCAGTTAGGTTATAGCAGGAGCCAGGAGTACATATTAAAATTAAACAGTGCACACTTTTTTTCTGCAGGAGTGCCACTGCCAGTGTGACTGACCAGTGACCTGACCACCAGTATATATATACTATATTGTATTGTGAATGTCTGCCTGTAAAAGTTAAACACACGTCGTGTGACTTGTGTGGTGTTTTTTTATTCTATAAAATAAAAAACTCATTCTGCTGACAGACAGTGTCCAGCAGGTCCGTCATTATATAATATATACCTGTCCGGCTGCAGTAGTGATATATATATATTTGTTATATCATTATTTATCATCCAGTCGCAGCAGACACAGTACGGTAGTTCACGGCTGTAGCTACCTCTGTGTCGGCACTCGGCAGTCCATCCATAATTGTATACCACCTACCCGTGTTTTTTTTTTCTTTCTTCTTTATACATACTACATCTCATTATCATCCAGTCTATATTAGCAGCAGACACAGTACAGTACGGTAGTCCACGGCTGTAGCTACCTCTGTGTCGGCACTCGGCAGTCCATCCATAATTGTATACCACCTACCCGTGGTTTTTTTTTCTTTCTTCTTTATACATACTACATCTCATTATCATCCAGTCTATATTAGCAGCAGACACAGTACAGTACGGTAGTCCACGGCTGTAGCTACCTCTGTGTCGGCACTCGGCAGTCCATCCATAATTGTATACCACCTACCCGTGGTTTTTTTTTCTTTCTTCTTTATACATACTACATCTCATTATCATCCAGTCTATATTAGCAGCAGACACAGTACAGTACGGTAGTCCACGGCTGTAGCTACCTCTGTGTCGGCACTCGGCAGTCCATCCATAATTGTATACCACCTACCCGTGGTTTTTTTTTCTTTCTTCTTTATACATACTACATCTCATTATCATCCAGTCTATATTAGCAGCAGACACAGTACAGTACGGTAGTCCACGGCTGTAGCTACCTCTGTGTCGGCACTCGGCAGTCCATCCATAATTGTATACCACCTAACCGTGGTTTTTTTTTCTTTCTTCTTTATACATACTACATCTCATTATCATCCAGTCTATATTAGCAGCAGACACAGTACAGTACGGTAGTCCACGGCTGTAGCTACCTCTGTGTCGGCACTCGGCAGTCCATCCATAATTGTATACCACCTACCCGTGGTTTTTTTTTCTTTCTTCTTTATACATACTACATCTCATTATCATCCAGTCTATATTAGCAGCAGACACAGTACAGTACGGTAGTCCACGGCTGTAGCTACCTCTGTGTCGGCACTCGGCAGTCCATCCATAATTGTATACCACCTACCCGTGGTTTTTTTTTCTTTCTTCTTTATACATACTACATCTCATTATCATCCAGTCTATATTAGCAGCAGACACAGTACAGTACGGTAGTCCACGGCTGTAGCTACCTCTGTGTCGGCACTCGGCAGTCCATCCATAATTGTATACCACCTAACCGTGGTTTTTTTTTCTTTCTTCTTTATACATACTACATCTCATTATCATCCAGTCTATATTAGCAGCAGACACAGTACAGTACGGTAGTCCACGGCTGTAGCTACCTCTATGTCGGCACTCGGCAGTCCATCCATAATTGTATACCACCTACCCGTGGTTTTTTTTTCTTTCTTCTTTATACATACTACATCTCATTATCATCCAGTCTATATTAGCAGCAGACACAGTACAGTACGGTAGTCCATGGCTGTAGCTACCTCTGTGTCGGCACTCGGCAGTCCATCCATAATTGTATACCACCTAACCGTGGTTTTTTTTTCTTTCTTCTTTATACATACTACATCTCATTATCATCCAGTCTATATTAGCAGCAGACACAGTACGGTAGTCCACGGCTGTAGCTACCTCTGTGTCGGCACTCGGCAGTCCATCCATAATTGTATACCACCTACCCGTGGATTTTTTTTCTTTCTTCTTTATACATACTACATCTCATTATCATCCAGTCTATATTAGCAGCAGACACAGTACAGTACGGTAGTCCACGGCTGTAGCTACCTCTGTGTCGGCACTCGGCAGTCCATCCATAATTGTATACCACCTACCCGTGGTTTTTTTTTCTTTCTTCTTTATACATACTACATCTCATTATCATCCAGTCTATATTAGCAGCAGACACAGTACAGTACGGTAGTCCACGGCTGTAGCTACCTCTGTGTCGGCACTCGGCAGTCCATCCATAATTGTATACCACCTACCCGTGGTTTTTTTTCTTTCTTCTTTATACATACTACATCTCATTATCATCCAGTCTATATTAGCAGCAGACACAGTACAGTACGGTAGTCCACGGCTGTAGCTACCTCTGTGTCGGCACTCGGCAGTCCATCCATAATTGTATACCACCTACCCGTGGTTTTTTTTTCTTTCTTCTTTATACATACTACATCTCATTATCATCCAGTCTATATTAGCAGCAGACACAGTACAGTACGGTAGTCCACGGCTGTAGCTACCTCTGTGTCGGCACTCGGCAGTCCATCCATAATTGTATACCACCTACCCGTGGTTTTTTTTTTTCTTCTTTATACATACTACATCTCATTATCATCCAGTCTATATTAGCAGCAGACACAGTACAGTACGGTAGTCCACGGCTGTAGCTACCTCTGTGTCGGCACTCGGCAGTCCATCCATAATTGTATACTAGTATCCATCCATCTCCATTGTTTACCTGAGGTGCCTTTTAGTTGTGCCTATTAAAATATGGAGAACAAAAATGTTGAGGTTCCAAAATTAGGGAAAGATCAAGATCCACTTCCACCTCGTGCTGAAGCTGCTGCCACTAGTCATGGCCGAGACGATGAAATGCCAGCAACGTCGTCTGCCAAGGCCGATGCCCAATGTCATAGTACAGAGCATGTCAAATCCAAAACACCAAATATCAGTAAAAAAAGGACTCCAAAACCTAAAATAAAATTGTCGGAGGAGAAGCGTAAACTTGCCAATATGCCATTTACCACACGGAGTGGCAAGGAACGGCTGAGGCCCTGGCCTATGTTCATGGCTAGTGGTTCAGCTTCACATGAGGATGGAAGCACTCAGCCTCTCGCTAGAAAACTGAAAAGACTCAAGCTGGCAAAAGCACCGCAAAGAACTGTGCGTTCTTCGAAATCCCAAATCCACAAGGAGAGTCCAATTGTGTCGGTTGCGATGCCTGACCTTCCCAACACTGGACGTGAAGAGCATGCGCCTTCCACCATTTGCACGCCCCCTGCAAGTGCTGGAAGGAGCACCCGCAGTCCAGTTCCTGATAGTCAGATTGAAGATGTCAGTGTTGAAGTACACCAGGATGAGGAGGATATGGGTGTTGCTGGCGCTGGGGAGGAAATTGACCAGGAGGATTCTGATGGTGAGGTGGTTTGTTTAAGTCAGGCACCCGGGGAGACACCTGTTGTCCGTGGGAGGAATATGGCCGTTGACATGCCTGGTGAAAATACCAAAAAAATCAGCTCTTCGGTGTGGAGGTATTTCACCAGAAATGCGGACAACATTTGTCAAGCCGTGTGTTCCCTTTGTCAAGCTGTAATAAGTAGGGGTAAGGACGTTAACCACCTCGGAACATCCTCCCTTATACGTCACCTGCAGCGCATTCATAATAAGTCAGTGACAAGTTCAAAAACTTTGGGCGACAGCGGAAGCAGTCCACTGACCAGTAAATCCCTTCCTCTTGTAACCAAGCTCACGCAAACCACCCCACCAACTCCCTCAGTGTCAATTTCCTCCTTCCCCAGGAATGCCAATAGTCCTGCAGGCCATGTCACTGGCAATTCTGACGAGTCCTCTCCTGCCTGGGATTCCTCCGATGCATCCTTGCGTGTAACGCCTACTGCTGCTGGCGCTGCTGTTGTTGCTGCTGGGAGTCGATGGTCATCCCAGAGGGGAAGTCGTAAGCCCACTTGTACTACTTCCAGTAAGCAATTGACTGTCCAACAGTCCTTTGTGAGGAAGATGAAATATCACAGCAGTCATCCTGCTGCAAAGCGGATAACTGAGGCCTTGACAACTATGTTGGTGTTAGACGTGCGTCCGGTATCCGCCGTTAGTTCACAGGGAACTAGACAATTTATTGAGGCAGTGTGCCCCCGTTACCAAATACCATCTAGGTTCCACTTCTGTAGGCAGGCGATACCGAGAATGTACACGGACGTCAGAAAAAGACTCACCAGTGTCCTAAAAAATGCAGTTGTACCCAATGTCCACTTAACCACGGACATGTGGACAAGTGGAGCAGGGCAGGGTCAGGACTATATGACTGTGACAGCCCACTGGGTAGATGTATGGACTCCCGCCGCAAGAACAGCAGCGGCGGCACCAGTAGCAGCATCTCGCAAACGCCAACTCTTTCCTAGGCAGGCTACGCTTTGTATCACCGCTTTCCAGAATACGCACACAGCTAAAAACCTCTTACGGCAACTGAGGAAGATCATCGCAGAATGGCTTACCCCAATTGGACTCTCCTGTGGATTTGTGGCATCGGACAACGCCAGCAATATTGTGTGTGCATTAAATATGGGCAAATTCCAGCACGTCCCATGTTTTGCACATACCTTGAATTTGGTGGTGCAGAATTTTTTAAAAAACGACAGGGGCGTGCAAGAGATGCTGTCGGTGGCCAGAAGAATTGCGGGACACTTTCGGCGTACAGGCACCACGTACAGAAGACTGGAGCACCACCAAAAACTACTGAACCTGCTCTGCCATCATCTGAAGCAAGAAGTGGTAACGAGGTGGAATTCAACCCTCTATATGCTTCAGAGGTTGGAGGAGCAGCAAAAGGCCATTCAAGCCTATACAATTGAGCACGATATAGGAGGTGGAATGCACCTGTCTCAAGTGCAGTGGAGAATGATTTCAACGTTGTGCAAGGTTCTGATGCCCTTTGAACTTGCCACACGTGAAGTCAGTTCAGACACTGCCAGCCTGAGTCAGGTCATTCCCCTCATCAGGCTTTTGCAGAAGAAGCTGGAGACATTGAAGGAGGAGCTAACACGGAGCGATTCCGCTAGGCATGTGGGACTTGTGGATGGAGCCCTTAATTCGCTTAACAAGGATTCACGGGTGGTCAATCTGTTGAAATCAGAGCACTACATTTTGGCCACCGTGCTCGATCCTAGATTTAAAGCCTACCTTGGATCTCTCTTTCCGGCAGACACAAGTCTGCTGGGGTTGAAAGACCTGCTGGTGAGAAAATTGTCAAGTCAAGCGGAACGCGACCTGTCAACATCTCCTCCTTCACATTCTCCCGCAACTGGGGGTGCGAGGAAAAGGCTCAGAATTCCGAGCCCACCCGCTGGCGGTGATGCAGGGCAGTCTGGAGCGACTGCTGATGCTGACATCTGGTCCGGACTGAAGGACCTGACAACGATTACGGACATGTCGTCTACTGTCACTGCATATGATTCTCTCAACATTGAAAGAATGGTGGAGGATTATATGAGTGACCGCATCCAAGTAGGCACGTCACACAGTCCGTACTTATACTGGCAGGAAAAAGAGGCAATTTGGAGGCCCTTGCACAAACTGGCTTTATTCTACCTAAGTTGCCCTCCCACAAGTGTGTACTCCGAAAGAGTGTTTAGTGCCGCCGCTCACCTTGTCAGCAATCGGCGTACGAGGTTACATCCAGAAAATGTGGAGAAGATGATGTTCATTAAAATGAATTATAATCAATTCCTCCGCGGAGACATTGACCAGCAGCAATTGCCTCCACAAAGTACACAGGGAGCTGAGATGGTGGATTCCAGTGGGGACGAATTGATAATCTGTGAGGAGGGGGATGTACACGGTGATATATCGGAGGATGATGATGAGGTGGACATCTTGCCTCTGTAGAGCCAGTTTGTGCAAGGAGAGATTAATTGCTTCTTTTTTGGGGGGGGTCCAAACCAACCCGTCATATCAGTCACAGTCGTGTGGCAGACCCTGTCACTGAAATGATGGGTTGGTTAAAGTGTGCATGTCCTGTTTATACAACATAAGGGTGGGTGGGAGGGCCCAAGGACAATTCCATCTTGCACCTCTTTTTTCTTTTATTTTTCTTTGCGTCATGTGCTGTTTGGGGAGGGTTTTTTGGAAGGGCCATCCTGCGTGACACTGCAGTGCCACTCCTAGATGGGCCCGGTGTTTGTGTCGGCCACTAGGGTCGCTTATCTTACTCACACAGTCAGCTACCTCATTGCGCCTCTTTTTTTCTTTGCGTCATGTGCTGTTTGGGGAGGGTTTTTTGGAAGGGACATCCTGCGTGACACTGCAGTGCCACTCCTAGATGGGCCCGGTGTTTGTGTCGGCCACTAGGGTCGCTTATCTTACTCACACAGTCAGCTACCTCATTGCGCCTCTTTTTTTCTTTGCGTCATGTGCTGTTTGGGGAGGGTTTTTTGGAAGGGACATCCTGCGTGACACTGCAGTGCCACTCCTAGATGGGCCCGGTGTTTGTGTCGGCCACTAGGGTCGCTTATCTTACTCACACAGTCAGCTACCTCATTGCGCCTCTTTTTTTCTTTGCGTCATGTGCTGTTTGGGGAGGGTTTTTTGGAAGGGACATCCTGCGTGACACTGCAGTGCCACTCCTAGATGGGCCCGGTGTTTGTGTCGGCCACTAGGGTCGCTTATCTTACTCACACAGTCAGCTACCTCATTGCGCCTCTTTTTTTCTTTGCGTCATGTGCTGTTTGGGGAGGGTTTTTTGGAAGGGACATCCTGCGTGACACTGCAGTGCCACTCCTAGATGGGCCCGGTGTTTGTGTCGGCCACTAGGGTCGCTTATCTTACTCACACAGTCAGCTACCTCATTGCGCCTCTTTTTTTCTTTGCGTCATGTGCTGTTTGGGGAGGGTTTTTTGGAAGGGACATCCTGCGTGACACTGCAGTGCCACTCCTAGATGGGCCCGGTGTTTGTGTCGGCCACTAGGGTCGCTTATCTTACTCACACAGTCAGCTACCTCATTGCGCCTCTTTTTTTCTTTGCGTCATGTGCTGTTTGGGGAGGGTTTTTTGGAAGGGACATCCTGCGTGACACTGCAGTGCCACTCCTAGATGGGCCCGGTGTTTGTGTCGGCCACTAGGGTCGCTTATCTTACTCACACAGTCAGCTACCTCATTGCGCCTCTTTTTTTCTTTGCGTCATGTGCTGTTTGGGGAGGGTTTTTTGGAAGGGACATCCTGCGTGACACTGCAGTGCCACTCCTAGATGGGCCCGGTGTTTGTGTCGGCCACTAGGGTCGCTTATCTTACTCACACAGTCAGCTACCTCATTGCGCCTCTTTTTTTCTTTGCGTCATGTGCTGTTTGGGGAGGGTTTTTTGGAAGGGACATCCTGCGTGACACTGCAGTGCCACTCCTAGATGGGCCCGGTGTTTGTGTCGGCCACTAGGGTCGCTTATCTTACTCACACAGTCAGCTACCTCATTGCGCCTCTTTTTTTCTTTGCGTCATGTGCTGTTTGGGGAGGGTTTTTTGGAAGGGACATCCTGCGTGACACTGCAGTGCCACTCCTAGATGGGCCCGGTGTTTGTGTCGGCCACTAGGGTCGCTTATCTTACACAGCGACCTCGGTGCAAATTTTAGGACTAAAAATAATATTGTGAGGTGTGAGGTATTCAGAATAGACTGAAAATGAGTGGAAATTATGGTTTTTGAGGTTAATAATACTTTGGGATCAAAATGACCCCCAAATTCTATGATTTAAGCTGTTTTTTAGGGTTTTTTTAAAAAAAACACCCGAATCCAAAACACACCCGAATCCGACAAAAAAATTTCGGTGAGGTTTTGCCAAAACGCGGTCGAACCCAAAACACGGCCGCGGAACCGAACCCAAAACCAAAACACAAAACCCGAAAAATTTCCGGCGCTCATCTCTACTATTGACACCACTTCCCTATCTTCCCTGTTTGACTCGCTGCTCTCTCCTATTCTCTCTCTTTCCTGCCCTGAACAAGCTACTTCCCTTTACAATGCATCCCTAACCTCTGCTCTTGACTCTGTCACCCCAGTGGCGTCATGAGGGGGGTGCGGGGGGTGCGGCCCCCACCCGGGTGTAACCCTTCAATGGGGTGACACCAAATAGAGCCCTGCACTCCCAGCTGCACCCTGATCCCATCCAAAGACCTGACAGAGACATGTCAGCAGCGACGTCCACACCTCCTCCTCCCCGGCACTAAGTGCTGCAGGCGCCAGGCTTAATAGGAGCTCACCCCGCGCTCCGCTGCTTTCTGCGCCTGTCAACAGCTGACAGGCAGCGGCAAGCTAGGTGACAGCACAGGACGGGGCACTGACTGTCAGCACGATCCCACTGGCCGGGTCTTCAGACTCTTCACTCCGAGTCCCCTCCCCTCAGAGGCGCGGCTCCCCTCAGCGCTATGTGGGGCAAGGCGGAGGGCAGCTATTTACAAGCTTGCGAATGCTGGCATTGCTGAGGGGCAGGACTGATTGAAGTGGCCGGCGGCAGGTACAGCTGAGAAGTGTGGGGGTTACAGGAAGTACAGTGTCACTGTGTACAGGGAAGCCATGCTGGTGCTGATGATCGCGGCTGCAGGCAGATGTCTGTGAGGAGGAAGCAGCCCAGGGCTGGGATCATCAGTGCCAGTGGCCCCCACTGGCAGCATTTTATCTTTACATCCAGGTTGTAGTTACCAGCATGGGGGTTGTGTGCCCCCCTCCCCCGCTCTCCAGTCACAGCAGCCTCACAGGGCATTCACTTCAACCTCTCCCGACTAGTTTAGTAGTTTCCTCTCTTCAGTATTTACTGCACTGCATGTTGCCCCGCCCCCAGGTCTCCTGCTGCTCCTCTGTTCTCCTTCTCCTGCTTCTTCTAGCTCCCACAAGTTTCCCAGGTATGCTTCATTCCCCTATATCCCCAGGTGTGCCTCTTTCCCCTGTATCCCCAGGTGTGCCTCTTTCCCCTGTATCCCCAGGTGTGCCTCTTTCCCCTGTATCCCCAGGTGTGCCTCTTTCCCCTATATCCCCAGGTGTGCCTCTTTCCCCTTTATCCACATGTGTGCCTCTTTCCCCTGTATCCATATGTGTGCTTCTTTCCCCTGTATCCATGTGTGCCTCTTTCCCCTGTATCCAGGTGTGCCTCTTTCCCCTGTATCCCCAGGTGTGCCTCTTTCTCCTGTATCCCCAAGGGTGCCTCTTTCCCCTGTATCCCCATGTGTGCCTCTTTCCCCTGTATCCCCATGTGTGCCTCTTTCCCCTGTATCCCCATGTGTGCCTCCTTCCCCTGTATACCCATGTGTTACTCTTTCCCTATATCCCCATGTGTGCCTCTGCTCCTACTCACCCAAGTGAACCTTTCACCTATATCAGCTGTGTTTTTGTCACCCCTCCGTCTGTGCCTCTGCCCCTCGACCCTTCTATGCCTCATTCCCCTTTCCCATAAGTGCCTCGCTCACTTTCCTATATACTGTACAGTCTGTATATCTTTGGTATTTTCCCCATCTGTGTCTCTGATACGGCGAGGGTGCGATCGTAACTGCACTGCTCTATTTGCCTTACGATCGCACCACCGCCAACTCAAAATCATATATCCCCGTCTGCAACAAGAAGACTCCGCCGCGGCTCAGTTTTGATCGCATCCCCCCCCCCCCCCCCCCCCTGCTGGAAGAGGAGGACTCGGCCGCGGCCGGGTCTGAACGTCATCACGCCACCGGGACTCTAGGAGGGAGAAGTGTGAGGATGCTCTTGCGGCTTGCTATTCTCCTCACCCACGCCAGCCACATTCTGCACACTGCCGCTGCCCAGGGCCTTCAACTCCGCACCGCCGCCAACTACACCCCCTTCCACTGCTCATCTCAGGTGCTCTTACCCTGCTTCCCTATGTCCCTGTCCCTCTCCCTCTCTCTGTCACTGTCCCTGCTGTCAATCTCCCTGGCCCTGAATTGTGGATCATACTGTGTGGCATATGTGAATTTTGTCTTCATCTACTGTATGTTGCGTAATGTGATTTTCGGCTCATTCTCTGTGCTATAATGTGAATTTCTGCTCATACCGTGTGCTATACTGTGATTTTCAGCTCATTCTGTGTGCAATAATGTGATTTTCAGCTCATTCTGTGTGCAATAATGTGATTTTCAGCTCATTCTATGTGCTATAATTTGAATTTCGTGTCATACCGTGTGCTATAATGTGAATTTCGTCTCATTCAGTGTGCTACAATGTGATTTTCGGCTCATTCTGTGTGCTATAATGTGATTTTCAGCTCATTCTATGTGCTATAATTTGAATTTCGTGTCATACCGTGTGCTATAATGTGAATTTCGTCTCATTCAGTGTGCTACAATGTGATTTTCGGCTCATTCTGTGTGCTATAATGTGATTTTCGGCTCATTCTGTGTGCTATAATGTGAATTTCGTCTCATTCTGTGTGCTACAATGTGATTTTCGGCTCATTCTGTGTGCTATAATGTGATTTTCAGCTCATTCTATGTGCTATAATTTGAATTTCGTGTCATACCGTGTGCTATAATGTGAATTTCGTCTCATTCAGTGTGCTACAATGTGATTTTCGGCTCATTCTGTGTGCTATAATGTGATTTTCGGCTCATTCTGTGTGCTATAATGTGAATTTCGTCTCATTCAGTGTGCTATAATGTGATTTTCTGCTCATACCGTGTGCTATACTGTGATTTTCAGCTCATTCTGTGTGCAATAATGTGATTTTCAGCTCATTCTGTGTGCAATAATGTGATTTTCAGCTCATTCTATGTGCTATAATTTGAATTTCGTGTCATACCGTGTGCTATAATGTGAATTTCGTCTCATTCAGTGTGCTACAATGTGATTTTCGGCTCATTCTGTGTGCTATAATGTGATTTTCAGCTCATTCTATGTGCTATAATTTGAATTTCGTGTCATACCGTGTGCTATAATGTGAATTTCGTCTCATTCAGTGTGCTACAATGTGATTTTCGGCTCATTCTGTGTGCTATAATGTGATTTTCGGCTCATTCTGTGTGCTATAATGTGAATTTCGTCTCATTCTGTGTGCTACAATGTGATTTTCGGCTCATTCTGTGTGCTATAATGTGATTTTCAGCTCATTCTATGTGCTATAATTTGAATTTCGTGTCATACCGTGTGCTATAATGTGAATTTCGTCTCATTCAGTGTGCTACAATGTGATTTTCGGCTCATTCTGTGTGCTATAATGTGATTTTCGGCTCATTCTGTGTGCTATAATGTGAATTTCGTCTCATTCAGTGTGCTATAATGTGATTTTCGGCTCATTCTGTGTGCTATAATGTGATTTTCGGCTCATTGTGTGTGCTATAATGTGAATTTCGGCTCATACTGTGTGGTATAATGTCACCCGGCTCCATAGCAGTGCATGCTAATATGGATGAGATTGTCCATATTGGCCTGCATGCATAAGTGACCCAGCACCAATGATGAATGAGTGTGGGGCCGCACATCATTCATCGCTGGTGCCTACATACTGAACGATATGAACTAGTTCTCGTTCATTAATAAACGAGAACGTTCATATCGTGCAGTTATATCGCCTATTGTGTAGGGCCCATTAGCTGTTTATGGACCTAATTCTGGTCGCATTTCATTTTAGCAATAATCGCAATCGAGCAATTTTTGCAAAAATATGCCACGGTAACTGTGCATGCAATCAAAGTGCGTTTGCATCCCTGGAGGATGCACTTTCATTGACAGCGGCGGGCAGTGCCGTAACTATGTGTGTGTCAGGTGTGTCTGGCACACAGCGCAGTCGCCCTGAGGACGCAATGGCCCCCATTCCCTAAAGTCAGCAGCTTGTAATGAGTCAAATTGACTTATTACAAGCTGCCTGTGCCGGAGCAGGAGAGGAGCAGCAGCGGAGAAGGAAGAGGAGGGATGGGGTGGAGGGAAGGAGCCGCAGCAGCGCTATGTAATTGGTGGCAGCGCCGCTGCAGCTGTCCCTCTCATTCCACATAGGCTGGCCGCCGCTGCTGTGAATGCTGGGATGCGCTTCCCTCATCCCAGCACACACAGCAGCGGCGGCCAGCCAATGCCGAAGGACAGGGACAGCTGCAGCGGCACTGCCAGCAATTACAGTGCACTGCTGCGGCTCCCTCCCTACTCCCCCTCCCTCCTCTTTCTTCTCCCCTGCACCTGGAGCTGCCAGCACCGAGGAGCCTGACTGACTGAGCCAGCAGAGAAATGGTAAGTATAATCTATTCTGTCTGACGTAATGTGTAAAAAGGGGGATGCTGTCTGCCGTAATGTGTAAAAGGGGGATGCTGTCTGCCGTAATGTGTAAAAAGGGGGACGCTGTCTACCGTAATGTGTAAAAAGGGGGACGCTGTCTGTCGTAATGTGTAAAAAGGGGGACGCTGTCTGCCGTAATGTGTAAAAAGGGGGACGCTGTCTGCCGTAATGTGTAAAAAGGGGCTCTACCTGGTGTAGTGGCGCTACTGTGCGGCGTAATTTGAATAATGGAGACTACTGTGCACCGTAATATGAATCGTTATTATTTTGTGGCCACACCCCTTCCCCATGAAGCCATGCCCCTATATTTTTGCATACAGGTTGGCGCCAATGCCCTATCTTGCACACAGCACTAAAATGTCTAGTTACGCCACTGGCGGCAGGCATTGGGGGCCGGCGTATCTGCGAAAGGGGGTCAGAGCTTTTTTGGGGCTGCTACATGACATCACACGCGCCCACTGCAACCCAAAAATTGGTGGTGCATCGCCTGCATACGCAGCCTAGCTACGTCTGCAGGGGGTCATCCTTAGTTTCTGCTTCAGCGATGGGATCTGTTATTTTGCGATCGCATCGCTGGATGCCAATTAGCATGCTGGACGGACCCCAGCATGCTACAGAAATGATTGCAGATACTGCTTTTTAGCAGAATATGCAAACCAACCTGATTAGGGTCCTATGTCACTACTATTACCATCGCATTCAGTGATATACAGGAATTCTGATTTACAAGTAAAACTAGTACAAAAACATTATTAATGATGTGTGTGGTGTGATATTGGAGGAAGTCCATGGGGGGTGACACCATGAGTTACCACACCGGGTGACACCAACCCTAGTGACGCCTCTGTGTCACCCCACAAACCACTATTCACCCTCGCAGATCGACACCTCAACCCTGGCACACCAAAAGCACCAGATATCTGCAAAAATGCTCACGTACCGCTGAACTTCAGTGGAGGAAATCGCGCAATAAGGCCGACTTCCTCCACTACAAATTTATGCTCTCATCCTACTTTGCTGCACTTACCCTCTCAAAACAGTCTTACTTCAAAAACCTCATCTCCTCCCAATCCTCAACCCCAACGCCTCTTTGCCACTGTCAAGTCGCTCCTCTGCCCACCCCCGCCTCAACTCCCCTCTTCACTTTCTGCTCTTGACTTTGCCACCTACTTCACATCCAAAATTTACTCCATTCGTCAGGACACAACATCCCACCAGAACCTGAGCCACCTCCCTCCTCCATTTCTCAACCCCCCCTCTCCTTCCCTCCTACCAACTCTGACATCTTTCTTCCCTGTATCTGGAGAGGAAGTCATGGTCCTCATCCGGTCCTCACCCCCCTCCACCTCTTTACTTGACCCTATTCCCTTTTGCCTTCTCCGCTTCCTTTCTTCTTCTGCCTGTTCCCATCTTGCCAATCTACTCAATCTCTCACTCTCATCAGGCACTGTCCCTTCTGCCTTCAAGCATGCACTTGTCTCCCCTATTCTTAAAAAACCTACCCTTGATCCAACCAATCTCTCCAACTACCGACCCATCTCTTTTCTCCCTTTTGCCTCCAAACTCCTTGAGCGTATTGTCTACAACCACCTCACTGTCTTTCTTTCTTCCCACTCACTGCTTGACCCTTTCCAGTCTGGTTTCCATCCTCAGCACTCCACTGAAACTGCCCTCATGAAAGTCTGCAATAACCTCCTTGCTGCGAAATCCAGTGACCACTACTCTTTGCTTATTCTCCTTGACCTCTCTGCTGCTTTTGACACTGTAGACCACCCTCTCCTCCTGCAAATCCTTTACTCCCTTGGTTTGCATGATACTGCTCTCTCCTGGCTGTCCTCCTACCTTTCTGACCGTTCCTTCTCTGTCTCCTCTCATGACTCCACCTCCCCCCCACTTCCTCTACCAGTAGGTGTCCTCCAAGGTTCCGTTCTTGGGCCTCTCCTTTTCTCTCTCTACACATCCTCATTAGGTGAGCTCATTAGCTCTTCTGACTTAAAATATCATCTCTACGCTGATGATACTCAAATCTACCTTTCCTCCCCTGACCTCTCCCCTGCTCTCCTCACTCGTATCTCCAACTGTCTCTCTGCTATCTCCTCTTGGATGTCCCAGCGCTTTCTTAAACGTAACATGTCTAAGATTGAGCTGATCATCTTCCCTCCCTCCCGCATAACCTCACCTCCCACAATTTAATTATCCATTGATAGCACAACTATCTCCTCTAGCCCCCAAGTGCGCTGTCTTGAAGTAATCCTTGACTCCTCCCTCTCCTTCAAACCACACATTCAGTACCTCTCAAAAACCTGCCATTTCCACCTCAAAAACATCTCCAGGATCAGACCCTTTCTCACCTAGGACGGTACTAAGACCCTCATTCACTCACTGGTCATCTCCAGATTAGACTACTGCAATCTCCTCCTATCTGGCCTCCCTCACAAATGCCTCTCTCCACTTCAATCTATCCTCAATGCTGCTGCCCGTATCATCATCCTCCTCACCAAACGTACTCATTCACATCACCCCTCTTGCAGGACCTTCACTGGCTACCCTTCCCATTCAGAATCCAATTCAAGCTTCTCACACTCACCTACAAAGCCCTCACCCACTCTTCTCCCTGTTACATCTCCGACCTTATCTCTCTTTACATTCCCACCCATCCTCTTCGCTCTGCTAATGTACGCCGTCTCTCCTGCCAACTAATTACCTCCTCCCACTCCAACCTACAAGATTTTGCACGTGCTGCTCACTATCTTTGGATTGCTCTATCTCTCCCCATCCGACTCTCCACCTCTCTACAAAACTTCAAACGGGCTTTCAAGACCCACTTCTTCACCAAACCCAGCCAACTCTCCTCCTCACCCTCTTGTCTATGCTCACTGTCTACCCCGGGGTCTGTTAGCCCCTCACCTTTTAGACTGTAAGCTCGCAAGAGCAGGGACTTCTTTCCTCATGTGCCTTTCCTTTTCTTACTTACACTATCTCATACTGCATACTCCCTTTGATGGCATCTAACCAGTGGCGTCATGAGGGGGGTGCGGCCCGCACCCAGGTGTCACCCTTCAATGGGGTGACACCAAAAAGAGCTGTACACCCGCCTGGCCTGACTATTTTCACCGCTGCAGCGCTGCCGGGTCTGTACTGCCGCAATCTATAGATGCCGGGTGCAGTACGTCACGCCCGGTGACGTCATCACGCACGCCAGCACCGCAGGGCAGGCCATTCTGGGAGGGTAGATGTATTCTGGGAGGGAGAATGGGAGTCGAGTGCATGGTGCCCACATGGGGTGCGCCCGGCTCCCGTCTTTGTAGCTAGCAGGGTACCCGTCTCTCATCCCTGCCTGCCACCGCCGGGCCCGCACAGAAGATGCGCCTGGATCTCATCCCTGCCACTGAAGGAGCACCACCGGGCGCGTACAGGAGATGCGCCTGGATCTCGTCCCTGCCGCTGAAGGAGCACCGCCGGGCACTTGGTTCCTGTACCTGCCGCCGCTGGAGCTGGTAGGCTTTAAAATTAAATGCTAACAAGACAAGAAAAGAAAATGGAAGATTCCCTTGCACTGGCGCTATAATCAGCTGCCCTAGGTATTTATCTCCCAAAGATGTCACCAAACACCTAAGAAATACAACATACAATACAAGTGGGGGATATACAACCCTGGGCGCTTTAAAAGTTCATATATATGAAAATACGTTCCTTTTCTTTGTTACTGGATATCTTCGTGTTTCCCTCTTGCTCCACTCTGCACTCGATTCCCACTCAAAATGATGCGATATGTGGCCAGAGTTTTAAATGAGAAGGAAAAGAGAAAAATATATAGTGTAATACAGTCTTATATTGTTAGGGTCTCCTGCCCTGTGCTGCCACGTCGTCATGGCAACCGGGAGACAAGTGCTAGTGGAGTAACCTGAGCGCAGCTGATACTCCGGTTCGGGTCTTTTGCTGTGCAGTGGTTATAGGCTCTGTGCACGGCAGGGGATCCGGTGCTGGTTTTTGTGCTCACAGTCTGTGAGGTCTGAGTGGGGCGTGGACAGCACCTGCTTTATAAGGCCTCTTTTCAGGGTAAGCAGATGCTGCTGAATCTCTGTTGGTTAGTCAGTTCATGAAAGTTAGCCAGTACTGTGTAGCTTTGTATTTGTTTGTTGCTTACTGCAAATAGGCCTGGGGATTTGGTATTACACTCTGCCAATCCAGACCTAGCAGTAAGACTGGAGTCAGTCGTTTAGCTTGCTGGGGTTCTGTTATTACTCTGTGAACTTAGCAAGTTTGCGGCTGTATTCTAACACTTGCCTGTCTAATCCTGTCTCACTGTGCTAGGTGTCAGGGGTCAGTTTAGTGGCAGTAAGCTTAAACCTGTGCACTGCAAGTGAGAATCAGGATTGTGGAGGCTCTCCTTGTGTCTATCATTCCATCTCTGACCAAGGAGTTTACTGCCACACCCGTTGGTAACCCTTTAGGGTTTTGCTGTTGCCCTTAGCAACAGCATTTCGGGTTCTCTACGTATTAAAACACAACATCTTGCTTTTTACATCTGAGCAGTTCTAATACAAGGGAGATACCCAGTTCCTTAGCCTCTGGGCTTCTCTGTTCACTGTGTGTGTATTGTGTTACCCTATCACCTTCTGTGTACGTTATGTCATATTCCCCAGTTTGTCTGTGAGTCCATTTGTTTTGCATAACAGTTCAAACACCAGTACATTCCTGCAGACACTGGAGTGCATAACAGTTCTGACACTAGTACTTTCCTGCAGGCACTGGTGTGCATAACATATTCAGCAGCCTAATACTCCTGTTGAAATTTTGTGGGAATATGGAGCATACCCCTCAAAATACGTTGCAACAGGTGGTCGATCAGGTGCAGGTCCTGACTCGACAATTTAATGATTTGTCCATTAAAATGCACACCTCCCAGGCTGCTGGCGGAGCTCCCGCAGCAGCAGCACCTGCAGGGGTTAAGGAGCCGAAAGTAAATCTCCCGGATCGTTTTTCTGGAGATCGCTCGCAGTTCTTTTGTTTCAAGGAGAGCTGCAAGCTATACTTCCGGCTTAGGCCTCAGTCTTCTGGGTCGGAGATTCAGCGGGTGGGCATAGTGATTTCCTTGCTACAAGGAGACCCACAGGTCTGGGCATATGGGTTGCAGCCTGACTGTCCGTCGCTTAAAAGTGTTGATGCTTTTTTTACGGCACTGGGCATGTTGTATGATGACCCTGACAAGACGGCCTCAGCCGAGGCTCAGATTTCGATCCTTAAGCAAGGGCGAAGGCCAGTTGAGGTTTACTGTACGGAGTTTCGGAGGTTGGCCCATGATACCCAGTGGAATGACCCAGCCCTGAGACACCAGTACCGAAGAGGTCTTTCTAACCAGATAAAGGACCAACTGGTACAATATCCCTTGCCTGATAGCTTGGATCAGCTCATGCAGTTATCCATCCGGGTGGATAGACGGCTGAGAGAGCGTAGGCTTGAAAGGGAGACTGAGATTTCCTTCCTTCCCAAGGGAACCTCAGACTCTGAGGAATTTTCTGAGGAGCCTATGCAGATTGGGGCTACCCGCCTCTCCTCGCGTGAGAAGACGCGGAGGAGACAGCAGGGGTTGTGTTTGTACTGTGGGAATAAAGGTCATGTGGTAGTATCATGCCCAGAAAAGCCGGAAAACTTCAGGGCCTGAGGGTGATGGGAAATATCCTGTCAGGCCAGAAGTCAGAATTTCCCAAGAAGACTTTTATCATTCCGGTGACCTTGAAGATCCTCGGTCAAACTGTCAAGACTGAGGCCTTTGTGGACAGTGGGGCCGACGGGGTTTTTATGGACCGCCAATTCGCCCTAAAACACTCTGTTCCCTTAGTACCCTTGGCATCGGAAATTGAGATTTGTGGGTTAAACGGGGAACCATTATCCCAAGGTAAAATTACCTCTTGCACTAGCCAGATTTCTTTGTTTATTGGAGCCACACACTCTGAAAAATTGTCCTTTTATGTGACTGTCTGTACTTTTGCCCCATTGGTGTTGGGGTTACCCTGGTTAAGGGCCCACAATCCTCAATTTGACTGGGTCTCTGGGGAGATTCTTAGTTGGGGTACTGATTGTTTCAGGAGTTGCTTGAGCCTTCCAGTCAGGCTCTCGCAGCTAAGTTTGCCAGGATTGCCAGGGTGTTATGCAGATTTTGCGGACGTGTTCTCCAAAAAAGTTGCAGAGGTACTACCTCCCCATCGCCCCTATGACTGTGCCATTGATTTGTTGCCAAATGCTAAGCTTCCCAAGAGCAGGTTGTACTCCCTGTCACGTCCTGAGACTCAGGCTATGGCAGAGTACATTCAGGAGAACTTGGCTAAGGGATTTATCAGACCTTCACAGTCTCCAGTTGGGTCGGGGTTCTTCTTCGTGGGTAAAAAGGACGGTTCGTTGCGACCCTGCATCGACTTCAGGGAATTGAACCGTATCACGATTAAAAACTCATACCCACTGCCTCTCATTTCGGTCTTGTTTGACCAGCTTCGTACTGCCACCATTTTTTCTAAGATTGTACGCACCGCGTAGGTCAATCTAATCCTAATAAGAGAGGGGGATGAATGGAAGACTGCCTTTAATACCCACTCAGGGCATTATGAATATTTGGTGATGCCTTTTGGGCTCTGTAATGCCCTGGCAGTCTTCCAGGATTTCATGAATGATGTGCTCAGGGAATATTTGGATAGATTCTTAGTTGTATACTTAGATGACATCCTAATCTTCTCCCATTCCCTGGAGGAACATCGGAAGCATGTACGCTTAGTCCTCCAGAAACTCAGAGACCACCGGCTTGGGGCGAAGCTGGAGAAGTGCGAATTTGAAGTTCAGCAAATCGCATTTCTAGGATATATTATCTCCCCAGAAGGTTTCCAAATGGAGGGTTCCAAGGTACAGGCAGTCCTGGATTGGGTGCAGCCCACTAGTTTGAAGGCGCTTCAGCGTTTCCTGGGCTTTGCGAATTTTTATAGACGATTTATCGCTGGATTTTCGTCTATAGTGGCGCCCTTGGTGGCACTCACTAAGAAAGGGGCGGATGTTGCTCACTGGTCTTGTGAGGCTAAAGCGGCTTTTGCCCGTCTCAAAAGGGCATTTGTTTCGGCCAAGGTGCTGCGACACCCAGATCCAGAGCGTCCTTTTGTGGTGGAGGTGGATGCCTCTGAGATGGGTATTGGGGCAGTGCTTTCTCAGATGGGAGTGTCTGATAATCGCCTTCATCCCTGTGCTTACTTTTCCCGTAAATTTTCGCCTGCCGAGATGAATTATGACGTGGGTAACCGGGAATTGTTGGCTATTAAGGATGCACTCGAGGAGTGGAGACACTGGCTTGAGGGGGCTAAGTTTGTGGTCTCAATTCTCACTGACCATAAGAATCTGGCATATTTAGAGTCAGCGAAGCGTCTCAATGCCAGGCAGGCACGATGGGCTTTGTTTTTTGCTCGCTTTAATTTTTTGATAACATATCGCCCTGGGTCAAAAAACATCAAGGCTGATGCGCTCTCGCAGAGTTTTGCTCCAATCCAGGAGACCACCGAGGAGCCGTTGCCCATTGCTTCCCCATCATGTATTAAAGTGGGCATTACCCAGGACCTCTTATCATTAGTCCTTAGAGCACAGGAGCAGGCTCCTCCAGACCTTCCGGTAGGTCTTTTGTTTGTGCCTCCTAGGTTAAGACAGCGAGTGTTCCTGGAATTCCATGCCAAGAAGTCGGCAGGTCACCCGGGTATTGCCAGAACTCGGGAGTTGCTATCTAGGGCGGTGTGGTGGCCCTCGGTGGCTAAGGATGTGGATCAGTGGGTTCGGGCATGTGACATCTGTGCCCGAAATAAGACTCCTAGAGGGGTTCCTGTTGGCCCATTACATCCACTCTCTATCCCATCTAAGCCATGGACCCACATTTCAATGGATTTTGTGGTGGACTTGCCCAAATCCTCGGGGATGACAGCCATCTGGGTTGTCGTTGACAGGTTTTCGAAGATGGCGCACTTCGTTCCACTGGTTGGGCTGCCATCAGCCAGACGCCTGTCTGAATTATTTATGCTGCATGTTGTGCGTCTCCACGGGTTGCCACTTGATGTGGTCTCTGACCGCGGATCCCAGTTTGTGGCCAAATTCTGGAGGGCATTTTGTTCCGATCTCCAGATTTCTGTCAGCTTGTCGTCAGGCTACCATCCGCAGTCTAATGGGCAGACTGAAAGGGTGAACCAGTCCTTGGAGCAGTTCCTCAGGTGTTATGTCTCCAAGTGTCAGACTGACTGGGTTGCTCATCTGTCCATGGCGGAGTTTGCCTATAACAACGCGGCTCACTCTGCTACAGGGATCTCTCCCTTCCTTTGTGTGTATGGGCATCATCCTAAGGCCAATTCTTTTGACCCCCTGGACTCCACGCCTGGTGGTTCCTCTGTGGTTTCGGTCCTTAGAGGTATTTGGCGGAAAGTGAAGAAAGCCCTTGAGTCTGTGTCATTAGTGACCAAAAGGGTTTTTGATAAGCGGAAAAGACCCTGCAGCTTCAAATTAGGAGACTTCGTCTGGTTGTCTACCAAGAATTTGAAGTTGAGACAGCCATCTCATAAGTTAGGGCCCCGGTTCATCGGCCCTTATAAGATCACCAGGGTTATCAATCCGGTGGCATTTCAGTTAGATCTGCCCCGTTCTTTGGGTATCAATAAAACATTTCATTGTTCCCTTTTAAAACGGGCGATTAGTAATCCTTCTTCCAGTGGAAGACCTTCCCCTCTTCTGATACGTGGCCAGAGGGAGTTTGTTGTTGAAAGGATTCTTGACTCCAAGGTGGTTCGGGGTCGGCTGTCATTTTTGGTGCACTGGAAGGGGTATGGCCCGGAGGAGCGGTCGTGGGTGCGCAGTTGTGATCTTCATGCCCCCAGACTGATACGCTCTTTCTTCTCGCAGTTCCCCGATAAACCCGGTGGTAGGGGTTCTTTGACCCCTCGTCAGAGGGGGGGGTACTGTTAGGGTCTCCTGCCCTGTGCTGCCACGTCGTCATGGCAACCGGGAGACAAGTGCTAGTGGAGTAACCTGAGCGCAGCTGATACTCCGGTTCGGGTCTTTTGCTGTGCAGTGGTTATAGGCTCTGTGCACGGCAGGGGATCCGGTGCTGGTTTTTGTGCTCACAGTCTGTGAGGTCTGAGTGGGGCGTGGACAGCACCTGCTTTATAAGGCCTCTTTTCAGGGTAAGCAGATGCTGCTGAATCTCTGTTGGTTAGTCAGTTCATGAAAGTTAGCCAGTACTGTGTAGCTTTGTATTTGTTTGTTGCTTGCTGCAAATAGGCCTGGGGATTTGGTATTACACTCTGCCAATCCAGACCTAGCAGTAAGACTGGAGTCAGTCGTTTAGCTTGCTGGGGTTCTGTTATTACTCTGTGAACTTAGCAAGTTTGCGGCTGTATTCTAACACTTGCCTGTCTAATCCTGTCTCACTGTGCTAGGTGTCAGGGGTCAGTTTAGTGGCAGTAAGCTTAAACCTGTGCACTGCAAGTGAGAATCAGGATTGTGGAGGCTCTCCTTGTGTCTATCATTCCATCTCTGACCAAGGAGTTTACTGCCACACCCGTTGGTAACCCTTTAGGGTTTTGCTGTTGCCCTTAGCAACAGCATTTCGGGTTCTCTACGTATTAAAACACAACATCTTGCTTTTTACATCTGAGCAGTTCTAATACAAGGGAGATACCCAGTTCCTTAGCCTCTGGGCTTCTCTGTTCACTGTGTGTGTATTTTGTTACCCTATCACCTTCTGTGTACGTTATGTCATATTCCCCAGTTTGTCTGTGAGTCCATTTGTTTTGCATAACAGTTCAAACACCAGTACATTCCTGCAGACACTGGAGTGCATAACAGTTCTGACACTAGTACTTTCCTGCAGGCACTGGTGTGCATAACATATATGCAGACTTTTGTATAGATGAAACAGAAGGGGTTTATTAGACGTGATTTAATAGATGGAGCGTACCACACTCACTATAGACACATGGAGAGTCAAACTTATAAAGGTTTCTTTAGCCAAAAGAAGATAGGCGTACCCCACTTACACTGTCACTGGAGATTATGAAGCGCATCAAGGTATCTTTCACGTTTGTCCCCTTATATCTCCTCCAATTGTCCAAGTTTCGATATTGGACTCATTCTTATTAATCAGATTTTATTCCACCACTGTGTGACAATAGTAGCAAACATACCCGACTTACTATAAATCGGAAAAGAACAGGCACATCAAGGTATCTTTAAAAATTCTTTAGATTATAATCACAATTTGCGTACCCCAACTCACAGTGTTGTTTCTGTTATAAGCACATCAAGGTATCTTTTCCCTTAGTAATCTTCACCCGAAAGATTCCTCCACGATTTTTCTCCCAAAAATTTTTAAATCCACCAATCGAGTATAAAAATGACAAACTTTTATTGTACAAAAAGCCCCAAAAGTATGGGAGGAAAAGTCCAACAATTTAGGACACAGGATACAGTCCAAACAACTCGACAGGTAAAAAAATTACCATTAAAATACACTAAAATTAAAATAAAATTAAAACTAAAGGTAAAAAATTTCCACACCCACCCAAGCTGATCTCTGGGATAGTTAGAAAGCAAAACTTATTGTCAAAAAATTACCTTCCTTCCAGAGTCAGCAATATTTGTTGGGATGGTGTGGAAAAATGCTGGCTGTTCGCACTCCTTCTGTCGTCAATGCATTTCGATCACCAACTGACCTTTATCAAGACATGGGTGGAGTGTGAAAACCCAGTATTTAAACTATGAACAGCCAATCATCATACATAGGAAATGACATCATATTGTTGCATTTATGTAACATTATTTAAGTCTCTTTATCTTTATTCAATTTCAATGAGGCTAACTGGATTAATATCCATACTAAGTAGTTCTTTATATTACAACCATTTCGCAGCAGTTATTTGTATTAGTAACGGTTATTAGTAACATTATGATGGCCCGTTGCCATGGCTACATCCGGCATCAATGATAGTCATTAAAATCCATAGCATGGTTCTGAATCTGTGCACATATATATCCTGTGCTAGAAGTCCTCATGTCTCCCCGGTCCATGAAACGAGGGAGAACAACGTGTTCCTACCCCTCGTTTCAAAATACCGGGTTGCTATGGTGATTTGAATCCGGAAGTGACGAATCCACCCAGCCAGGTTACTATGGTGACTTACACCCGGAAGTAAAGGCTCCGTCTAGCCGCTGTGCGTATGGAGGTTAGCGCTGACCGACTGACGCTGGCCGGAAGTAATGTGGCTTTCGTACAGGAAGTGCTTGCATGTCATTTCAAACTTTGATGGAACGCAAACACACGATCATTCCGGAATCCACAGGCCCGCACGTTGTGATGCATTTTCATTGGTCCGGATACTGTAGCCTTGGCAACACACCACTGTTTATATCCTAATCACCAATCTCTTGCATTACATGTAATAGAAATAAAAACAGTATATGTTAGTATCTTTATGAACATCTCCTACATTTTCGTATACTGAGAAAAAGGAACTAATAGAAAAACAATATAGGAAAGTGTCAAAGTCAGAAAAATATCTCTATGCACACTACCATATTTGCACCTCACACAGGTCCGTGCTGCGCATGCGTACGCTCTCCCGTACGTGCGCATACTCACAGTCGCGGGCACCCGCAGGCGCATGGTATGCGTATTTACGGTAGAGTTTATGTGGTTGTAGCGTGCGACTCAATCGTAACATATTTTCAGTAATAATGTATTTTGTAGATCATGGTCCCTTTGATAGATTCTGAAAGTTTGGTTAATATAGAATGTTTATGAACAGAGGAATCCCTCTTTGTTTGATACGAAGGGTCAGACAGGAGTAATACAGTGGTGTTTAGTATCCATCGGAAGAATATTTAATTAGAAATATTCCGGTGTTGGTTTGAAGCAGATCAATCGCTCGTGCGAATAGTTATGGACATAAGAAGTTTATGAACATTTACTTTATTTGCACTTTATTACCCATGCGGCGGGAAACCCAGTTTCCCTCCCACCTGAGCAGTTGGAAATAGTCACAGCCCACCTGTATGAATCAACCTATGACCTTTTGTTATAATGCGAAGCCGAATTCCTATGTCCAATGAACAATGAGATTGTAGGGACCATTGAATTGTATTGTGTGTGGGGCATAAATAGGCAGGCCGACCGTATCCAGTTCACTCTCTTCAACGGTTCTCATTGCTGATAATCGGGAGCTGGATATCGAGGCGCATGCGATCGTTTCCCCTTGTGCGTAAGTTTTCTCCGTAATCATATTGTCTTACTGTGAGCCATCTCTCTCTCTCTCCTTTCTCTTTCTCTCGTATTTTCCCTTAATAGTATTGTATTGTATTTCCTGTATAGTTATCTGGTTAGTTGGTTTATGTTATATTGTAGTGTATGCTTTGTACTGTGATTCTTTTTGCAAGTATAATAGTCATAATACATATAATAGGTTTCGGACCCTAAGCCCAGGTATCTGTGTATTCTTTATAGTGTTTAGTATTCCCTGAGCGTCGGAGACGCTCAAGCAGCTTTGTAGTTAATCAGGTTACACCAGGTTGCACTTACACTCTGTCTCTACACTAAGGTATACTGTGTATCTCATTGTTAAAGGTATAGATATAAAGGTTTAACGTTGTGAGCGTCTGCATCGCTGGTGATCTCCTCGTGGTCCCGAGCGTCCGCTACGCTATAGCGAATCATTACGTTAGTCGGCAGCCGATAGCGTGCCTGCCTGTGATCACTGGGCCGTAAGCGAACGTGACGCTTGAGCGTCTCGACTACGGCTGAGCGATCGCTACGCAACTTGCGTACCCTTACGGTACTTCCTACGTAGATAGCGTACAGTGTTCTTAGACCTCTTAAAGTGTTTTATATACGATAAATATTTAGTTTTATCAATTGGGGGCCGTCCAGTCCTTCACATATCTGCACTAGGTAGATCAGCAGACATTATCCATCAGCAAAGGGCGGGAGGTTGTATCCCTCGTAGTGCTGACGGGATAAGCGTCTGCTTCGCTTAGGTAAAGAGTGCTGAAGGAATCCGGGAACCGGAGGTAAGAGCAAAACGCTAGTGTCTTTTAAAACTGTTTATTTTTCTGTCTTGCGTACACACGCACGCACATATATATCTGCATTTCTTTTTCATTTATGTATTTTCGTATATCACTCTCCTGTCTGCTAGTTTTATAGTTGATAAAAGTGCTGAGAGAAATTTGCCGCTATTTCAATAGTTTGAGTAAAGGTAATATAGTTAAAGTGTAGACAAACACACAGTTTTTGCCTGGGAGATAAGGCGAAGTCAGTGTGGTGTGTGGTAGATGATCAAGGATCATCTACATTGATAAAAGTATAAATTGTGTTACGGTGGATCTTTGCTTTGCGTACACGTGTCTCTAACAAAGACTTGCGTACGCAATCCAAAGGCCGACGCACGCAGCGTATATTACGCAACGGAGCGTCTGGGTACGCCCACGTAACTCAAACAACAGGCGATAAATAGCGCAACGCGGTAAATAGCGCAAGGCGATAAATAGCACAAATTGATTTCAGCTTTCCAAAACTTAGTTTAAATACCTTACTTTACTGTAATACCTCTGGGGAGAGCTATCAGACTACGGGAAATTATTTTTCTGATCAGAAAACTATAAGAATGATATTGGGTTGAAAACGGTATGAGTGTATTGAATCCCGCTTTGTGGACTTTGTGATCTGTGTGATAATCCAGCTTTGTGAACTTTGTGATCTGTGTGGAACATGATGAGCACGATCTGAGTGAAAACGTGCAACAGAGTGTGATAAAATTACGCTCTGGCTGTTTTGGAGCACAGTAGAGAGACTCCAATGATCCTACCATTTATGGGCAACAAGTGTCTATAAGTGGTACGATTGGACCGCACGGTTGTATGTGTGACCAATAATGCAACGTGATATGAGGTCGTATATCCATGCGTAAATCTTGCCCTCATACGTGTTGTAGGGAGCACATGCAAGCGTGATTTGTGTAAAGAAAAAGGAAGGGAATTTTCTCAGAAAAATCTCTAGAGATAGGGCCTGCAACGGCTACACGTGTCTGCTAGAAGGCGGAACGGAGATACCCGGAGCAGAAGAAGTTCAGTGGAAGAGCTTTAAGGATTTCCAACGAAGTTCTGTGTTTGGTGCATTTTAGGAAGTTTTTCTGTGTTAAAAAGGTCCACAATGGCAGCCAAGTGCACAACACAGAGACGGTCGGAGGTCAGGATTCAGACTCCAGAGGCTTGCAGACCCCGAGGGTCTGCTCGGTTAGTAATGTGGGGGAAATATGGTCCCCACACTGAGACCTTTTGTGATGAATGGACACGAATGACTGCGGGGGATAAGACACCATTTCCCGGGATAGGTAGTTTTAACTCAGAGGTGTTGCATAATTTAAGGAGAAGGATATGTCTCATTAAATCAGCAAAGAGACGAATCAAGCATTATGATTGTTTACAGTTATGGCAACAGGAAGGTGAAATGCAAAGAAATGTAACTTACGTACCTAACTTTCATATGGAGAGGAGAGACATGGCAATGGAGGGGATTGTGGTTGCGGAGAAAAGCACAAGGGTGAACAATAAAAACGCTCTTAGCAACAGTAGTATAGATGATAAGAATAAGTGTAATAAATGTAACAAAGATAATTGTAATACTGTTGAATGTACAACTATTAACCCATGCAAGTCGCACCCCATGTTAATCTTTCCTCAGGAACACCAACAAGAAAGTGAGCCCAGAACGATGTCGGCACCTCTTCCAGAAGCCATCACACAAGACATCCAGGTGGACGCGACCCAATCGGTAAAAACTGTAATCAAACCCCCTAATGGAGGGTCAGGTGAGGTCGTGTCCACAGGTACGTATGGTATTATACATCACGCACAAACAAATGTACCTTATATCGTAGAATCAATTCAGAATGACATTACTGGACTTAATCCTGTTAGGGTAATTGCAGTACCAAATGGGGAAACTGACTCTTCAGGAATCACTCCTGTCAGGAACATCGCCATGTACTGCCCCTTTTCCCGAACAGAATTAAGAACAATTCTGTCTGAATTTCCTGATCCCAGGAAAGACTTAGTTGCTTGTCAAAGATACATTAGAGTGCTAGGACATACTGCAGAGCCGAATAACAAAGATTGGAGGACAGTTTTGAGGGCATGTTTACCCCCCGATGTTGATTCATTGAAATTTATCGCTGATTGTAAGCTAGATGAGGAAGTGCCACTAACAAACGAGTATAACCAAGATAATGTAAAAAGAATCAATCTACAGTTGAAAGAATATTTTCCTACAGTAGTAAAGTGGAATAAAATCTATACAATAAAACAAAAAGAAGATGAATCCGCAGAAGAGTATTTTCACCGGGCTCTGCAGGATATGGCTAGGTACACTGGTATAGATGACATTGAAACTAATGTACACCACAGAGAGGTAGCTGTGTCCGTATTAATGAACAATTTAAAAGACACACTAAAAATTAGGGTACAAACCTCAATACCTCATTGGAGAGGTATCTCGGTTGCGGCATTAAGAGAGTCCGCTATCGAGCATGACCGAAATATCCAAAGAACCAGGGAAGCGCAGGGAGAGCGGTTGATGACACTGAACATCCAAGCACTAGAGGATGCATCAAGTCGACCGGAACCCCAGGCCCCTAGCATATGGAGAAAGCCAAGGATTTGTTACCATTGTAGAAGAGAAGGGCATTATGCCAGCAACTGTAATAACCCACATAAAGTCAGACCCCCTAGACCAAGAAATGAGCAAAATTATAACACACACGATTATAATCAGGGATCACATAGGCAGGAAAGGTGATCATTAGGACTGATGGTAAGCCTGAGGTAACGGTTAATAAATTGGGAGGTCATTCACTGAAGACACAGGAATGACCAGGTGAAACGTTGTAAATGTATTTGTGAAGAAAAATGTTTTTTCTCTCTCTCTCTATCCCCATCTCTGACGATTATTGGTAAGAATTCACACATTGCATATCCACTTGGTCCTTGCAGAAGTCTACCAAACCCCAGCATGACCTATCCGCCACAATGTATTTCTGGCCAGATACAAACAGTGGAGTAATGCAGGTGCTGGTGGGGAGGGACTGTTCAAGGAGACCATTAGACACGTAGATATGACAGCTTGATAATGCTACCAATGTTTTCTTAATGTTGAAAAATGTTTGATAAAAATGCTTTGCTTCTCGTTTCCTATTGTTGTTTGTTGTTGAGTTATGTAATATATATATGCACATGAAGTGTTCTCTCTCTCTCTTTTGTTTTTTTTTACTCTCTCTGTCTTCTCACTCATGTTTTCATGGTTTAAAGATGGTATGTCACCCCTCAGTTGGACCAATGGTAATGCCAGATTTTTGCTCCTTACAGAAAGATCGCTGATTAGGAAGGAATATTGCATCACCAGAATGTTCGTTTGGAAGACTGAGAGACAGCACCTTTGAGAGGACAGCAGAACAAGAAGAACAACAAGACGAGAGAGCTTATTATCGTAACAAGTTCTCTCCCCCACAAACTGTTTTCTTATACCCCCATTACAAATTTCTTCTTTTCTCCTCCTGTAAGATGGACTTGCCCCAAGAGACTGTGATATGGATTTTTCCTGTCGACCCTGATGTTGACCAGAGCAGTCTGTTTCGGTGAGAGTACCAGTGAGGTCGAGAAAGGATCCAGAAAGGTTCTAATGACTGAGACGGAGGTGTAAATTTCCAATAGCAACCCAATCACCAAGCAAAGGCGAGTACCGGGCACGATCTAACAACCTTGTTATTTGTAAACGTTTTGAAGGATTGTTAGTTTAAGAAGAAAACTGTATCTGTAGGCTCTGTAACAATGTCATCAAGGATGGGTGCATTAAGAAATGCCAATCCAGTTTTAATATCCATATGGACCGGCATCCATTGAGTGACTATCACTCCTTAGTGGGTAATGTGTTAAACAAAACAGATTGTTGGGTATGCTCTCAAGTACCTCAAGGTCATAGCAAATCAGGGCTAGTACCATTTCCTTTAACGATAGG
Organism: Pseudophryne corroboree; assembly: GCF_028390025.1. NCBI lineage: Eukaryota > Metazoa > Chordata > Amphibia > Anura > Myobatrachidae > Pseudophryne > Pseudophryne corroboree. The sequence goes on from NC_086444.1 coordinate 277,998,012, forward strand.
GGAGGTGCTTGAGTTAAATGGTGGGAGACCGGTGGACAGGAGGTTTAATATCTCCAGCCCTCCTAGTTTGAAGCTCCACCAATACCATGTGGATAGGTCCCTATTATGTTTCAACATCTCCAATCCCAGAAAACCGGGAAATTGGGAAGTGTCATGGAGTAACCACACCATGACCTTTTCGCATAGAGCAGATAGAATGCCTACAGATACAGAGCTTGTACGCCACATAGCCAGTAGAGGAAAATCTTTCCGGTATAGGTACACCTTAGGAAATAGGATTACGAGAGTTGGAGAAGTATCACCAGGATACTGTGCACATATCGTACAACCTGATACGTGTATTAAGCAGATGGAAGAATTAGGGTTAGGAGATTTCACCTGGAAGGTGTGTAATATGGTTATGTCCTTCTCCGTCCCATATGTTCTCCCCGATGATGCATATTTCATATGCGGGAGAAAGGCGTACAAGTGGCTTGCCCCAAACTCTGAAGGATTGTGTTATATTGGAAAAGTATTGCCTGAAGTAATGACTGTAACACATGATAAAATGAAAGACATACATCGTGGTGCCCAAGCTCCTTATACTCACACCCATTACGAGCACGTCGTTAAAAGGCACCTGATAGAGAAGACAGAGCATCCGGCCTCTGATCTGATAAGTGAATCCACCGGGATTCAATTCTTAATCGTGTTAGATTTCACCCGCACCGCTAGAGGAGTGCTGAATTATAAATACATATCGGCGCTCGCAAATTTGTTAGACAATATCACTGAAATGTATGATGACACGTTTAGATATACGGGAAGGGAACTTCAAGCTTATAAAACAGAACTGGTGCAGCATAGAATGGTTCTTAATTACCTCACAGCAGTGACAGGTGGATATTGTGTTACATTGGCAACACAGTACGGCGTGAAATGTTGCACGTATATCACGAATAGCACCGAGGATCCGGTCGAGGTCATAGACCAAAAGATGGACGATATTCTCCAATTGAAGTGGGAATTTCGCCGAAAACACAATCTCACTCTTGCTGCTGTAGGTAATGAGCTGACTGGTTGGGTGTCATGGTTGAACCCGCGAAATTGGTTCTCCGGTTTGGGAGACTGGGCTCAAGGAGTCATAATGGATGTTGGGAAGTTTCTCCTATGTATCTTAGGTGTTATCATAACGATCGGTTTGATATTTAGATGCGGCCAGGCTTTAATGAGGTGCAATCGTCGTACTAAGGTAATGAGTTTGAGGAGTGAGGAAACTGTAATTAACCTGGATTTGATTTATGACCCAATGATAGAAACAATGATGTGATGAAAATGCGATTTCTACGGTCCGTTTCTTTCACCTGTTTTTCTGGTTTTTCTCCAAGATAAAAAGACCCACTTGGACGAGGAAGTTGACGAGACGCTATACAGACAACGGATAGACCAAAGAAGAAGTTTTGACCACTTGAGATACGGACATTTGATGAACTTTGCCATGGATCCCCAGTTTCCCTAGAATTCTTAAACTTACGCTAGCCCAACATTTTTTGTAAATCTAATGGCATTGACAAAGCTTTTTGCTCACACCTAATGGGCAACACAGCGCAAAGAAGACGACTTTCAACTGATACCGAACAAAACTTCAACCGACAAATGTACATTAACCTGACATAGAATACCACCGCATTTACCGTAATTATGTCTTTTCTTCATTTCTACAACCCTCAGGTAATGACACACATAGTATAGGGAATACAGGCACAGATATCAGCAATCACATATCCCCCCCATTCATGTATCATCAACAAAAAATGCGCTCCCCATTTTGTTCAAAATCCGAAAAGAGCTCGGTAAAGTTTGACAGCCCATCCACAGACCCGTACCACGGGATAAGAAGGAATTCAAATGTATACTTCGCAATACCTCGAAGCTTGATTTACAACACGTACGGCACGATGATACATGACCCCCCAAACACGGATTCATACACACATGCTTCTGCTATCTCACTAGGTCATACCCTCTTCACACCTACTCCTCTCTCCTCCCTTACCCAACCATGGAAATGAATTAACTCCTAACATATATTTTTCTCCTTTTGAAATGTTTTCAGGAAGTGGCAGTTATTATTGACTGCCAAAGGGTGGACTGTCAAAGTCAGAAAAATATCTCTATGCACACTACCATATTTGCACCTCACACAGGTCCGTGCTGCGCATGCGTACGCTCTCCCGTACGTGCGCATACTCACAGTCGCGGGCACCCGCAGGCGCATGGTATGCGTATTTACGGTAGAGTTTATGTGGTTGTAGCGTGCGACTCAATCGTAACATATTTTCAGTAATAATGTATTTTGTAGATCATGGTCCCTTTGATAGATTCTGAAAGTTTGGTTAATATAGAATGTTTATGAACAGAGGAATCCCTCTTTGTTTGATACGAAGGGTCAGACAGGAGTAATACAGTGGTGTTTAGTATCCATCGGAAGAATATTTAATTAGAAATATTCCGGTGTTGGTTTGAAGCAGATCAATCGCTCGTGCGAATAGTTATGGACATAAGAAGTTTATGAACATTTACTTTATTTGCACTTTATTACCCATGCGGCGGGAAACCCAGTTTCCCTCCCACCTGAGCAGTTGGAAATAGTCACAGCCCACCTGTATGAATCAACCTATGACCTTTTGTTATAATGCGAAGCCGAATTCCTATGTCCAATGAACAATGAGATTGTAGGGACCATTGAATTGTATTGTGTGTGGGGCATAAATAGGCAGGCCGACCGTATCCAGTTCACTCTCTTCAACGGTTCTCATTGCTGATAATCGGGAGCTGGATATCGAGGCGCATGCGATCGTTTCCCCTTGTGCGTAAGTTTTCTCCGTAATCATATTGTCTTACTGTGAGCCATCTCTCTCTCTCTCCTTTCTCTTTCTCTCGTATTTTCCCTTAATAGTATTGTATTGTATTTCCTGTATAGTTATCTGGTTAGTTGGTTTATGTTATATTGTAGTGTATGCTTTGTACTGTGATTCTTTTTGCAAGTATAATAGTCATAATACATATAATAGGTTTCGGACCCTAAGCCCAGGTATCTGTGTATTCTTTATAGTGTTTAGTATTCCCTGAGCGTCGGAGACGCTCAAGCAGCTTTGTAGTTAATCAGGTTACACCAGGTTGCACTTACACTCTGTCTCTACACTAAGGTATACTGTGTATCTCATTGTTAAAGGTATAGATATAAAGGTTTAACGTTGTGAGCGTCTGCATCGCTGGTGATCTCCTCGTGGTCCCGAGCGTCCGCTACGCTATAGCGAATCATTACGTTAGTCGGCAGCCGATAGCGTGCCTGCCTGTGATCACTGGGCCGTAAGCGAACGTGACGCTTGAGCGTCTCGACTACGGCTGAGCGATCGCTACGCAACTTGCGTACCCTTACGGTACTTCCTACGTAGATAGCGTACAGTGTTCTTAGACCTCTTAAAGTGTTTTATATACGATAAATATTTAGTTTTATCAAAAGACAAAAGCAATTATATTTAAGCGGTGTTTTTCCACCATTACACATCATTTGGTTTTTCTAATCAACTGGGACCCTGAAATTGAAGATGTCAATGGTTTACAAAAACCATTTCAATTCAAAGTCACTATTTAGCCCGCTGGGACTGAGAGTTTTATATTTATAAATGTAGCTCATTTCAGTTCTGGCAAGTTGTTTTGCCACATCCCTACTCCTCATGTTTTCCTTTATGGCCTTCAGGCCAAAAAAGCCGGATATCTTAGAAACTGCAGAATTATGTTCTGCCAATATAATACATGTTACATTTGCATTCAGTTGCATACACTACACGGAAAAGTTTGACATTAATGGGGTAGAAGTGAAGATAAAGGAATTCATAACATGTAACACGAAAAATGTAGTGTATGCAATTAAATGCGAATGTAACATGTATTATATTGGCAGAACCTCACGCCCTCTAAAGGTTCGTATAGGCGAGCATTTACGGAATATCAAGAAGGGCATGGAGACCCATGCTCTTTCTGCACATTTTAAAAATGAACATAATTGTGCAGTTTCTAAGATATCCGGCTTTTTTGGCCTGAAGGCCATAAAGGAAAACATGAGGAGTATGGATGTGGCAAAACAACTTGCCAGAACTGAAATGAGCTACATTTATAAATATAAAACTCTCAGTCCCAGCGGGCTAAATAGTGACTTTGAATTGAAATGGTTTTTGTAAACCATTGACATCTTCAGTTTCAGGGTCACAGTTGATTAGAAAAACCAAATGATGTGTAATGGTGGAAAAACACCGCTTAAATATAATTGCTTTTGTCTTTCCTATATTGTTTTTCTATTAGTTCCTTTTTCTCAGTATATGAAAATGTAGGAGATGTTCATAAAGATACTAACATATACTGTTTTTATTTCTATTACATGTAATGCAAGAGATTGGTGATTAGGATATAAACAGTGGTGTGTTGCCAAGGCTACAGTATCCGGACCAATGAAAATGCATCACAACGTGCGGGCCTGTGGATTCCGGAATGATCGTGAGTTTGCGTTCCATCAAAGTTTGAAATGACACGCAAGCACTTCCTGTACGAAAGCCACATTACTTCCGGCCAGCGTCAGTCGGTCAGCGCTAACCTCCATACGCACAGCGGCTAGACGGAGCCTTTACTTCCGGGTGTAAGTCACCATAGTAACCTGGCTGGGTGGATTCGTCACTTCCGGATTCAAATCACCATAGCAACCCGGTATTTTGAAACGAGGGGTAGGAACACGTTGTTCTCCCTCGTTTCACGGACCGGGGAGACATGAGGACTTCTAGCACAGGATATATATGTGCACAGATTCAGAACCATGCTATGGATTTTAATGACTATCATTGATGCCGGATGTAGCCATGGCAACGGGCCATCATAATGTTACTAATAACCGTTACTAATACAAATAACTGCTGCGAAATGGTTGTAATATAAAGAACTACTTAGTATGGATATTAATCCAGTTAGCCTCACTGAAATTGAATAAAGATAAAGAGACTTAAATAATGTTACATAAATGCAACAATATGATGTCATTTCCTATGTATGATGATTGGCTGTTCATAGTTTAAATACTGGGTGTTTCACACTCCACCCATGTCTTGATAAAGGTCAGTTGGTGACCGAAATGCATTGACGACAGAAGGAGTGTGAACAGCCAGCATTTTTCCACACCATCCCAACAAATATTGCTGACTCTGGAAGGAAGGTAATATTTTGACAATAAGTTTTGCTTTCTAACTATCCCAGAGATCAGCTTGGGTGGGTGTGGAAATTTTTTACCTTTAGTTTTAATTTTATTTTAATTTTGGTGTATTTTAATGGTCATTTTTTTACCTGTCGAGTTGTTTGGACTGTATCCTGTGTCCTAAATTGTTCGACTTTTCCTCCCATACTTTTGGGGCTGTTTGTACAATAAAATTTTGTCATTTTTATACTCGATTGGTGGATTTAAAAAATTTTGGGAGAAAAATCGTGGAGGAATCTTTCGGGTGAATATTACTAAGGGAAAAGATACCTTGATGTGCTTATAACAGAAACAACACTGTGAGTTGGGGTACGCAAATTGTGATTATAATCTAAAGAATTTTGAAAGATACCTTGATGTGCCTGTTCTTTTCCGATTTATAGTAAGTCGGGTACGTTTGCTACTATTGTCACACAGTGGTGGAATAAAATCTGATTAATAAGAATGAGTCCAATATCGAAACTTCGACAATTGGAGGAGATATAAGGGGACAAACGTGAAAGATACCTTGATGCGCTTCATAATCTCCAGTGACAGCGTGAGTGGGGTACGCCTATCTTTTTTGGCTAAAGAAACCTTTATAAGTTTGACTCTCCATGTGTCTATAGTGAGTGTGGTACGCTCCATCTATTAAATCACGTCTAATAAACCCCTTCTGTTTCATCTATACAAAAGTCTGCATATAAGACTGTATTACACTATATATTTTTCTCTTTTCCTTCTCATTTAAAACTCTGGCCACATATCGCATCATTTTGAGTGGGAATCGAGTGCAGAGTGGAGCAAGAGGGAAACACGAAGATATCCAGTAACAAAGAAAAGGAACGTATTTTCATATATATGAACTTTTAAAGCGCCCAGGGTTGTATATCCCCCACTTGTATTGTATTTAAAATTAAATGATAGTCTCCAGTATGTTTCTCTCCAACCCAGTGTCCCCAGTCTGTCCCTCTCCCACTCTGCACCCTCTCCCACCCAGTGTTCCAATCCCCAGTATGTCCCCCTCCCACTCTGCATCCTCTCCCACCCAGTGTCCCAAACCCTAGTCTGTCCCCCTCCCACTCTGCATCCTCTCCCACCCAGTGTCCCAGTCCCCAGTTGTCCCTCTCCCACTCTGCATCCTCTCCCACCCAGTGTCCCAATCCCTAGTCTATCCCCCTCCCACTCTGCATCCTCTCCCACCCAGTGTCCCAGTCCCCAGTATGTCCCTCTCCCACTCTGCGTCCTCTCCCACCCAGCATCCCAATCCCCAGTATGTACTCCTCCCACTCTGCGTCCTCTCCCACCCAGTGTCCCAATCCCTAGTCTGTCCCCCTCCCACTCTGCGTCCTCTCCCACCCAGTGTCCCAGTCCCCAGTATGTCCCTCTCCCACTCTGCATCCTCTCCCACCCAGCTTCCCAATCCCTAGTATGTCCCTCTCCCACTCTGCATCCTCTCCCACCCAGCGTCCCAATCCCTAGTATGTCCCTCTCCCATTCTGCGTCCTCACCCACCCAGCGTCCAAATCCCCAGTATGTCCCCCTCCCACTCTGCGTCCTCTCCCACCCAGCGTCCCAATCCCCAGTATGTCCCACTCTGCGTCCTCTCCCACCCAGCGTCCCAATCCCCAGTATGTCCCTCTCCCACTCTGCGTCCTCTCCCACCCAGCGTCCCAATCCCCAGTATGTCCCCCTCCCACTCTGCGTCCTCTCCCACCCAGCGTCCCAATCCCCAGTATGTCCCCCTCCCACTCTGTGTCCTCTCCCACCCAGCGTCCCAATCCCCAGTATGTCCCCCTCCCACTCTGTGTCCTCTCCCACCCAGCGTCCCAATCCCCAATATGTCCCCCTCCCACTCTGCGTCCTCTCCCACCCAGCGTCCCAATCCCCAGTATGTCCCCCTCCCACCCTGCGTCCTCTCCCACCCAGCGTCCCAATCCCCAGTATGTCCCCCTCCCACTCTGCGTCCTCTCCCACCCAGCGTCCCAATCCCCAGTATGTCCCCCTCCCACTCTGCGTCCTCTACCACCCAGCGTCCCAATCCCCAGTATGTCCCCCTCCCACTCTGCGTCCTCTCCCACCCAGCGTCCCAATCCCCAGTATGTCCCCCTCCCACTCTGCGTCCTCTCCCACCCAGCATCTCCCCCTTCCTCTGTCCCTCTATCCATTATGTCCTTCTCCCACCCTGCATCCCCCTCTCACCCAATGCCCCCGTCCTCCTCAGTCCCTTCCTCCACCATGTGTCCTCCCTCTCACCCAGTGCCTCTTAAGGACACCCCCTTTCTGACTGGCCACACCCATTTTTCGGCATCTGCCACAGTACCCCATTCGAGTGGACACTACCTCTTTCAATTTTCCATACCCCCACTTATAAATTCCCTCTTCGATCACTGTGTGTGTGTGTATGTGTATATATATATGTATGTGTATATATATATATGTATATATATACATACATACATACACGAGGAGGTCCATGGGGGGGTGACACCATGAGTTACCACACCGGGTGACACCAACCCTAGTGAAGCCTCTGCATCTAACCCGGGGTTTTCTATACCTGTCCTATTTTGTCATGTACTGTAAGTGCGGTTTTCTTGTTTGTTCATTTTATTATGTACTGTGTAATGGGCGCTGTGGATCCCTTGTGGCGCCATGTAAATAAAGGATAATAATAATAATAATTAATAATAATAATAATAATAACAAGCCCAAAGCAGGAAATGGATAGGAGAGAAGAAATATATTGTACACTTAAGAACACATTCTCGCAGACAGGAGAAAGGAACCAGTGACTAATGCCACAAAAACCCAGAGAGGCCAGGTGCATCAGGGTGGGCGCCCTGTGGACCCTATGAACCTCGAAGAAAGAGAGTTAACAAAGGTAAGTCTACCATAACTCTCGTTTTCTTCTTCGGGATTCATGGGACTCCACAGGGAGAACATCGGGGATGTCCTAAAGCAGTATTTTTAAGGTAGGGGACGTGCCTGAGAGGATTACAGAATCCTGTGTCCATAGGAAGCATCCTGGGGTGCAAAGGTATCAAATGAGAAGAATTTTAGAAGAATGTTATGGAAGACCATGTAGTGGCATTACATAATTGCTCAGGAGACACCCCATGGCATGAGGGACGTACAGATCTAGTAGAATGGGCAAAAATTTAAGTTGGGACAGGCAAATCAGCTTGATTGTATGCTTGTGCAATAACCATTCTAATACATCTGGCCAGTGTCTGTTAGTTGACCAGCCACGCTTGTTAAATCCATAAAGTATGAGTAGAGAGTCTGATCTTCTGAACTGGTTTGGTATAGTCTATGTAGATACGTAGGGCACGTACTACATGCAAAGACAGTTCTGTTGCTAAAAGATCTGGTGAGACAAATGCCGGGACTATAATTTCCTGATTAAGGGGAAACCTAGAGACCTCTTTAGGAAGGTACCCAGGCCTAGTCCGTAGAACAGCCCTGTCATGATGAAAAATCAGGAAAGGTGGATGACACCTTTGCGAAGGAGAACCATCATCTCCGCCATCACCTTGGTGAATATTGTCGGAGCCATGGAGAGCCCGAACGGTAATGTCTGGAATTGGTAGTGGCAATCCTGAACCGCAAACCTCAGGTATGCTTGATGTGGCGGGTAAATGGGGACATGCAAGTAAGCATCCTTGATGTCCACTGACACCAGAAATTCATTTTCTTCCAAGCTGGAAATCACTGCTCTCAAGGATTCCATCTTGAATTTGAATCTTTTCAAATAGAGATTCAGAGATTTTAGGTTTAAAATCGGTCTGACCGAGCCATCCGGCTTCGGTACCACAAACAGGCTTGAATAAAAGCCTTGGTTCCTTTGTTCGGCCGGAACCAAGGCAATTACTTTGTCTTGACACAATGTGTGCATTGCATTCAGAACATTTGTGCTGTCTTGAACGGAAACTGGCAAGGCTGATTTGAAAAACCGGCATGGGGGAAAGTCTTGAAATTCCAACTTGTAACCTTGGGATATTATCTGTAAAATCCAAGGATCCAGGTCTGAGCGAAGCCAGACCTGGCTGAAAAATAGTAGACGTGCCCCCACCCGATCGCACTCCCGCAGAGGAGCCCCAGCGTCATGCTGTGGCTTTTGCAGAAGTAGTTGCTGACTTCTGCTCCTGGGAGTCTGAGGGTGTTGTAGGTTTTCTACCTTTTCCTCTCCCATTTCCTGTGAAAAAAGGGGTAGTTTTAGCCTTTTTGTACTTGTTGGGCCGAAAGGACTGCATAGTATGAGAATGATATACTTATTTAGCCGTGCAGCTGCCGACGGAAGAAATGCTGACTTACCAGATGTAGTAGCTGATATCATGGCATCTAGTTTCTCTCCAAAGAGGGCCTCACCATTGTAAGAGAGCGCCTCAATATTTCTTTTGGATTCTGCATCAGCATTCCATTGACGGATCCAGAGTGCCCTTCGTGCTGAAATCGCCATAGCAAAGGGCCGTGAGCCCAGTAAGCCTACGTCCTTCATAGCCTCAACCAAGTAACCTGCAGAGTCTTTGATATGACCTAGAATTTGCAGCATGTCATCTTTATCGACCGTGTCAATATTAACAATCAAGTTATCTGCCCACTTTTCAACTGCGTTACCTACCCACGCAGAAGCAATTGTGGGCCTGAGTAATGTACCCGTAGCAACAAAGATGGACTTTAAAGTCGTCTCTCATTTGTGGTCAGCAGGTGCTTTTAATGAAGCTGACCCCTTGGCAGGTAAAATGATTTTCTTTGACAACCTAGAGACTGAGGTGTCTATCATTGGGGGTGACTCCCACTTACGCCTATCCTCTTCAGGGAAAGGGTAAGCTACTCGCAACTAGTGATGAGCGGGTTCGGTTCGTCGGAATCCGAACCCCCCCGAACTTCACCCATTTTACACGGTTCCGAGGCAGATTCGAATCTTCCCGCCTTGCTCGGTTAACCCGAGCGCGCCCAAACGTAATCATCCCGCTGTTGGATTCTCGCGAGATTCGGATTCTATATAAGGAGCCGCGCGTCGCCGCCATTTTTCACTCGTGGAAATGATAGTAAGAGGACGTGGCTGGCGTCCTCTCAGTTTTATTTAGGTGGCTGCAAATATCTGTGCTCACTGCTTTATTGTGGGGACTGGGGACCAGCAGTATTATATAGGAGGAGTACAGTGCAGAGTTTTGCTGACCAGTGACCATCAGTATTATACGTTCTCTGCCTGAAAAACGCTCCATATCTGTGCTCAGTGTGCTGCATATATCTGTGCTCACACTGCTTTATTGTGGGGACTGGGGACCAGCAGTATTATATAGGAGGAGTACAGTGCAGAGTTTTGCTGACCAGTGACCACCAGTATTATACGTTCTCTGCCTGAAAAACGCTCCATATCTGTGCTCAGTGTGCTGCATATATCTGTGCTCACACTGCTTTATTGTTGGGTCTGGGGACCAGCAGTATTATATAGGAGGAGTACAGTGCAGAGTTTTGCTGACCCGTGACCACCAGTATTATACGTTCTCTGCCTGAAAAACGCTCCATATCTGTGCTCAGTGTGCTGCATATATCTGTGCTCACACTGCTTTATTGTGGGGACTGGGGACCAGCAGTATTATATAGGAGGAGTACAGTGCAGAGTTTTGCTGACCAGTGACCACCAGTATTATACGTTCTCTGCCTGAAAAACGCTCCATATCTGTGCTGCATTGTAATATACAGTAGGAGTACAGTGCATAATTTTGCTGACCATCAGTATATAATATATAGCAGTACGGAACTGAAGGCCACTGCTCTACCTACCTCTGTGTCGTCAAGTATACTATACATCCTTACCTGTGGTGCATTTCAGTTTTGCACAGTTTGCTGACCACCAGTATATAATATATAGCAGTACGGTACAGAAGGCCACTGCTCTACCTACCTCTGTGTCGTCAAGTATACTATCCATCCATACCTGTGGTGCATTTCAGTTTTGCACAGTTTGCTGACCACCAGTATATAATATATAGCAGTACGGTACAGAAGGCCACTGCACTACCTACCTCTGTGTCGTCAAGTATACTATCCATCCATACCTGTGGTGCATTTCAGTTTTGCACAGTTTGCTGACTACCAGTATATAATATATAGCAGTACAGTACAGTAGGCCACTGCACTACCTACCTCTGTGTCGTCAAGTATACTATCCATCCATACCTGTGGTGCATTTCAGTTTTGCACAGTTTGCTGACCACCAGTATATAATATATAGCAGTACGGTACAGAAGGCCACTGCTCTACCTACCTCTGTGTCGTCAAGTATACTATCCATCCATACCTGTGGTGCATTTCAGTTTTGCACAGTTTGTTGACCACCAGTATATAGTATATAGCAGTACGGTACAGTAGGCCACTGCTCTATCTACCTCTGTGTCGTCAAGTATACTATCCATCCATACCTGTGGTGCATTTCAGTTGTGCGCAGTATATATAGTAGTAGGCCATTGCTATTGATACTGGCATATAATTCCACACATTAAAAAATGGAGAACAAAAATGTGGATGGTAAAATAGGGAAAGATCAAGATCCACTTCCACCTCGTGCTGAAGCTGCTGCCACTAGTCATGGCCGAGACGATGAAATGCCATCAACGTCGTCTGCCAAGGCCGATGCCCAATATCATAGTAGAGAGCATGTAAAAGCCAAAAAACTAAAGTTCAGTAAAATTACCCAAAAATCAAAATTAAAAGCGTCTGAGGAGAAGCGTAAACTTGCCAATATGCCATTTACGACACGGAGTGGCAAGGAACGGCTGAGGCCCTGGCCTATGTTCATGGCTAGTGGTTCAGATTCACATGAGGATGGAAGCACTCATCCTCTCTCTAGAAAACTGCAGTGCCACTCCTAGATGGGTCAGGTGTTTGTGTCGGCCACTTGGGTCGCTTAGCTTAGTCACACAGCTACCTCATTGCGCCTCTTTTTTTCTTTGCATCATGTGCTGTTTGGGGACTATTTTTTTGAAGTGCCATCCTGCCTGACACTGCAGTGCCACTCCTAGATGGGCCAGGTGTTTGTGTCGGCCACTTGTGTCACTTAGCTTAGCCATCCAGCGACCTTGGTGCACCTCTTTTTTTCTTTGCATCATGTGTTGTTTGGGGACTATTTTTTTGAAGTGCCATCCTGCCTGACACTGCAGTGCCACTCCTAGATGGGCCAGGTGTTTGTGTCAGCCACTTGTGTCGCTTAGCTTAGCCATCCAGCGACCTTGGGGCACCTCTTTTTTTCTTTGCATCATGTGCTATTTTGGGGACTATTTTTTTAAATCTGCCATCCTGTCTGACACTGCAGTGCCACTCCTAGATGGGCCAGGTGTTTGTGTAGGCCACTTGGGTCGCTTAGCTTAGTCACACAGCTACCTCATTGCGCCTCTTTTTTTCTTTGCATCATGTGCTGTTTGGGGACTATTTTTTTGAAGTGCCATCCTGCCTGACACTGCAGTGCCACTCCTAGATGGGCCAGGTGTTTGTGTCGGCCACTTGTGTCACTTAGCTTAGCCATCCAGCGACCTTGGTGCACCTCTTTTTTTCTTTGCATCATGTGTTGTTTGGGGACTATTTTTTTGAAGTGCCATCCTGCCTGACACTGCAGTGCCACTCCTAGATGGGCCAGGTGTTTGTGTCAGCCACTTGTGTCGCTTAGCTTAGCCATCCAGCGACCTTGGGGCACCTCTTTTTTTCTTTGCATCATGTGCTATTTTGGGGACTATTTTTTTAAATCTGCCATCCTGTCTGACACTGCAGTGCCACTCCTAGATGGGCCAGGTGTTTGTGTCGGCCACTTGGGTCGCTTAGCTTAGTCACACAGCTACCTCATTGCGCCTCTTTTTTTCTTTGCATCATGTGCTGTTTGGGGACTATTTTTTTGAAGTGCCATCCTGCCTGACACTGCAGTGCCACTCCTAAATGGGCCAGGTGTTTGTGTCGGCCACTTGGGTCGCTTAGCTTAGTCATCCAGCGACCTCGGTGCAAATTTTAGGACTAAAAATAATATTGTGAGGTGTGAGGTGTTCAGAATAGACTGAAAATGAGTGTAAATTATGGTTATTCAGGTTAATAATACTATGGGATCAAAATGACCCCCAAATTCTATGATTTAAGCTGTTTTTGAGGGTTTTTTGTAAAAAAAACCACCCGAATCCAACAAAAAATTTTCAGGGAGGTTTTGCCAAAACGCGTCCGAATCCAAAACACGGCCGCGGAACCGAATCCAAAACCAAAACACAAAACCCGAAAAATTTCCGGTGCACATCACTACTTGCAACCTTTTAGGGTTAGCAAATTTCTTTTCCGGGTTAGCCCAGGATTCCTCAAAAAAGGTATTTAAGTCCTTAGATGGAGGAAAAGTCACCACCTGTTTTTATTTAATTTAAAATAATCTTTTTCCTCAGGTGGAGGTGTTGTGTCAGGAAATTTCAACACCTCTTTTATAGCGACTATCATACATTGAATTATCTTAGCCAGTTTGGGATATACCCCCCTCAAATCCCCAGTGTCGACGTCAGTGTCGGAATCTGTGTCAGTGTCTCTTTGCATAATTTGGGCCAGGGACCTTTTCTGGGAACTGGAGGGGTCCCGAGTGGACGTTGTAGGTGAATCAGCTAGTGATGTGCACCGGACATTTTTCGGGTTTTGTGTTTTGGTTTTGGATTCGGTTCCGCAGCCGTGTTTTGGATTCGGACGCGTTTTGGCAAAACCTCCCTGAAATTTTTTTGTCGGATTCGGGTGTGTTTTGGATTCGGGTGTTTTTTACAAAAAACCCTCAAAAACAGCTTAAATCATAGAATTTGGGGGTCATTTTGATCCCATAGTATTATTAACCTCAATAACCATAATTTCCACTCATTTCCAGTCTATTCTGAACACCTCACACCTCACAATATAATTTTTAGTCCTAAAATTTGCACCAAGGTCGATGGATGACTAAGCTAAGCGACCCAAGTGGCCGACACAAACACCTGGCCCATCTAGGAGTGGCACTGCAGTGTCAGACAGGATGGTCGATTTAAAAAATAGTCCCCAAACAGCACATGATGCAAAGAAAAAAAGAGGTGCACTGTGGTCGCTGGATGGCTAAGCTAAGCGACACAAGTGGCCGACACAAACACCTGGCCCATCTAGGAGTGGCACTGCAGTGTCAGGCAGGATGGCACTTCAAAAAAATAGTCCCCAAACAGCACATGATGCAAAGAAAAATGAAAGAAAAAAGAGGTGCAGATGGAATTGTCCTTGGGCCCTCCCACCCACCCTAATGTTGTATAAACAGGACATGCACACTTTAACAAACCCATCATTTCAGCGACAGGGTCTGCCACACAACTGTGACTGAAATGACTGGTTGGTTTGGGCCCCCACCAAAAAAGAAGCAATCAATCTCTCCTTGCACAAACTGGCTCTACAGAGGCAAGATGTCCACCTCCTCCTCATCCTCCGATTCCTCACCCCTTTCACTGTGTACATCCCCCTCCTCACAGATTATTAATTCGTCCCCACTGGAATCCACCATCTCAGGTCCCTGTGTACTTTCTGGAGGCAATTGCTGGTGAATGTCTCCACGGAGGAATTGATTATAATTCATTTTGATGAACATCATCTTCTCCACATTTTCTGGAAGTAACCTCGTACGCCGATTGCTGACAAGGTGAGCGGCTGCACTAAACACTCTTTCGGAGTACACACTGGAGGGGGGGCAACTTAGGTAAAATAAAGCCAGTTTCTGCAAGGGCCTCCAAATTGCCTCTTTTTCCTGCCAGTATACGTACGGACTGTGTGACGTGCTTACTTGGATGCGGTCACTCATATAATCCTCCACCATTCTTTCAATGGTGAGAGAATCATATGCAGTGACAGTAGACGACATGTCAGTAATCGTTGGCAGGTCCTTCAGTCCGGACCAGATGTCAGCACTCGCTCCAGACTGCCCTGCATCACCGCCAGCGGGTGGGCTCGGAATTCTTAGCCTTTTCCCCGCACCCCCAGTTGCGGGAGAATGTGAAGCAGCAGCTGTTGATGGGTCACGTTCCGCTTGACTTGACAATTTTCTCACCAGCAGGTCTTTGAACCTTTGCAGAGTTGTGTCTGCCGGAAAGAGAGATACAACGTAGGTTTTAAATCTAGGATCGAGCACGGTGGCCAAAATGTAGTGCTCTGATTTCAACAGATTGACCACCCGTGAATCCTGGTTAAGCGAATTAAGGGCTCCATCCACAAGTCCCACATGCCTAGCGGAATCGCTCTGTTTTTGCTCCTCCTTCAATGTCTCCAACTTCTTCTGCAAAAGCCTGATGAGGGGAATGACCTGACTGTGTCTGAACTGACTTCACGTGTGGCAAGTTCAAAGGGTTGCAGAACCTTGCACAACGTTGAAATCATTCTCCACTGCGCTTGAGTCAGGTGCATTCCCCCTCCTTTGCCTATATCATAGGCAGATGTATAGGCTTGAATGGCCTTTTGCTGCTCCTCCATCCTCTGAAGCATATAGAGGGTTGAATTCCACCTTGTTACCACCTCTCGCTTCAGATGATGACAGGGCAGGTTCAGGACTGTTTGCTGGTGCTCCAGTCTTCGGCAGGCGGTGGCTGAATGCGGAAAGTGGCCCGCAATTCTTCGGGCCACCGACAGCATCTCTTGCACGCCCCTGTCGTTTTTTAAATAATTCTGCACCACCAAATTCAATGTATGTGCAAAACATGGGACGTGATGGAATTTGCCCAGATGTAATGCACGCACAATATTGCTGGCGTTGTCCGATGTCACAAATCCCCAGGAGAGTCCATTTGGGGCAAGCCATTCTGCGATGATGTTCCTCAGTTTCCGTAAGAGGTTGTCAGCTGTGTGCCTCTTCTGGAAAGCGGTGATACAAAGCGTAGCCTGCCTAGGAACGAGTTGGCGTTTGCGAGATGCTGCTACTGGTGCCGCCGCTGCTGTTCTTGCTGCGGGAGGCAATACATCTACCCAGTGGGCTGTCACAGTCATATAGTCTTGAGTCTCACTATCATTTCCAAGGCACAAGTGAAAAATGGCGGCGACGCGGTAATATATATATTTTTGTTCAACAGAAAGAGGTAGGTTACACTAGCGTTTCTATAATGGGTGCAGTGTGTGCGGTGCACACGGGCCCCTGAGTCCAGAGGGGGCCCCCACCGCGCACACTGCACCCATTTGTAAAATACTCACCCCTCCGAAGTCCAGCGCCGGCATCCGCAGCGCCGCTAGAACACAGTGAAAATGGCCCAGCTTCGTTCTACGCAAGGCGTTCTGCGCATGCGCAGTAGAGTAATCTCATGGAAAATGGCAACCGTGACATTTTCCCGGAGATCTGCGCATGCGCAGTAGAGTCTGAGCCCTCTAGAGTTCAGACTCTACAGCGCTCCAGGGAGAGAGGATGGGGCCCCGACGGAGGAGGCTGAACACGGCCCTCCTCCTCTCTTAAAACGCCCTGGTAGGTTATATTGCCACTTCTGGTCACTGGGTAGGCATGATTGCAGCTCTAGAGGCTATGGGCCCTATTTATCTCAACATGCATTTTTAATGAGGATGTTGTAAATTATTTACACCTACAGTAAATGTGCAACGTGAAAAAGAAAACTTCCTCATAAATTTGTCAAAGAGCTTATCCCTGCGAAGAGCTATAAGCAGAGTGACAGAGTCTACTGGCCTGTAAATGCATCATTGGGGCCATCGGAGCTTGGTTAACCCAACAATTTATCATCTGCCATAGAATCCTATGGGGGCTGATTTGCAGTTGGAGATATCTGTTGCAGTCCCTCCTTCTTACATACCGGGGTTTCTTACTCCATTGCCTTTTTAGATATATTATGTGTTTTTTTCTAAATTTTCTGTCTTACTTCGCTAATTGTGTAACTATGGGGGTCATTCCAAGTTGTTCGCTCGTTATTTTTTTTCGCTACGGAGCAATTAGTTGCAAACTGCGCATGCGCAATGTACGCAGAGCGCCTGCGCCAAGTAAATTAGCACAAACGTTTGGTAATTTACTCACGGCGTAACAAAGTTTTTTCATCGCTCTGCTGATCGTAGTGTGATTGGCAGGAAGTGGGTGTTTCTGGGCGGAAACTTGCCATTTTATGGGAGTGTGCGGAAAAACGCAGGCGTTCGAGTTGCAAAACGCAGGAGTGACTGGAGAAACGGGGGGGTGTCTGGGCAAACGCTGGGTGTGTTTGTGACGTCAAACCAGGAACGAAAAGGACTGAGCTGGTCGCAATGGCTGAGCAAGTGTGGAGCTACTCAGAAACTGCGGGGTAATCGTTACGAGAAAATTAGCGAAGCTTTCGTTAGCAAATCTGCTAAGCTAAGATACACTCCCAGTAGGCGTAGGCTTAGCGTGTGCAATGCTGCTAAAAGCAGCTAGCGAGCGAACAACTCGGAATGACCCCCTATAAGTGTACCATACACAGGACTCAAATGGGATGTTGTCATAAGATTGACAATAACAATGTCAGAGTTGATAATCTCAACACTACAATAATGACAGTTGTGATGTCAACAGGCAATGTGTCGACATTCTCAGGCTGTCAATGTGAAATTATCAGAATATCGACATTAGGGTTAGGCTGCGGTATGGAATTAGTATTAGTCACTAGGGTGATGTTAGGGCTAGGCATGAGAGGGAATATTATGTGTAGTGGAAGGGATTAGGGTTAGGAATAGGTGGAGAATACCAGAATGATGCTCTGGCAGATGACTCCACTGGTAGTGACAGTCACATGACTGCTGGGACCTGTAAGATGCTGCTGGATCCACTGCAGCTGTCAGGAACTAGTGATAGAGATGATATGTTGACTTTCTAACATGGCAATACTTCAGTGTCTCCTCACCCTCTGTCCCCTACTCAGTCTGACTTCCTCCCCTCTGATTCCCTTCCCTCTCCTCTCCCATTACCCAACTTTCCTTTACTTCTCCTCCACCATGGTCCTACTACCCCACCACTAAGCGCTGCTCTCTCCCTCCACTCCCTGTCACCTCAACTCTCCTCCAATTCGCATTACACTAAACTCCCTCACTGCCCACCTCCCGCAGGTTCCCTTCCTAACTCAGGAGCCTGAACCATTACTACACTCTTTTTATCCCTACTCTCCAAATTAATCTCACCTCAACACTACAGAAACCCTAATAATCTCATTCACATCTCTCCAACAAACTCTCTCCCTCTATTCTGTGCCCTCTGGAATGCCAGGCCAGACTTATAAACTGGTTCCTACCGATAACCTTTTAATTTCCAACTCCCCGAATCTCCCAGCCATTAATGAAACCTGGATTTCCCCCTCTGACACCATTTCTCCCGCTGCTCTATATTATGATACCTTGGTATTTGGCAGACACCCCAGCTGTTTAAAAATTTTTGGGATAATGAGAGTGCAACCTTACTGTGTATATATATATATATATATATATATATATATATATATATATATATATATAAAAAATAAGATTTTAAACCTACCGGTAAATCTTTTTCTCCTAGTTCGTAGAGGATGCTGGGGACTCCGTAAGGACCATGGGGTATAGACGGGCTCCGCAGGAGACATGGGCACTCTAAGACTTTAGATGGGTGTGAACTGGCTCCTCCCTCTATGCCCCTCCTCCAGACCTCAGTTATAGAACTGTGCCCAGAGGAGACGGACAGTACGAGGAAAGGATTTTTGTTAATCTAAGGGCGAGATACACACCAGTCCACACCATACACACCGTACAACATGGTATATACTAAACCAGTTAACAGTATGAACAAAACAGCATCAGCCAGAGACTGATCTCAACTGTAACATAACCCTTATGTAAGCAAAAACTATATACAAGCCTTGCAGAAATAGTCCGCACTGGGACGGGCGCCCAGCATCCTCTACGGACTAGGAGAAAAAGATTTACCGGTAGGTTTAAAATCTTATTTTCTCTTACGTCCTAGAGGATGCTGGGGACTCCGTAAGGACCATGGAGATTATACCAAAGCTCCAGACCGGGCGGGAGAGTGCGGATGACTCTGCAGCGCCGATTGAGCAAACATAAGGTCCTCCTTAGCCAGGGTGTCAAACTTGTAGAATTTTGCAAAAGTGTTTGAACCCGACCAAGTAGCTGCTCGGCAAAGCTGTAATGCCGAGACGCCTCGGGCAGCCGTCCAAGAAGAGCCCACCTTCCTAGTGGAATGGGCCTTTACCGAATTTGGTAATGGCAATCCAGCCGTAGAATGAGCCTGCTGAATCGTGTTACAGATCCAGTGAGCAATAGTCTGCTTAGAAGCAGGAGCGCCAACCTTGTTGGCTGCATACAGGACAAACAGTGCCTCTGTTTTCCTAACCCGAGCCGTCCTGGCTACATAAATTTTTAAGGCCCTGACTACCTCCAGGGACTTGGTATCCTCCCAGTCATAAATAGTGGAAAACTGCTCTAATCAAGCTGGTAACAATCCCCAGGTGCTGCGGGAGGGGGTTACTCTAGACAAGAAATACAAAAGGGATTTTTCCCACGCACTCTGCTGGCTGTTAGTAAGAAGAGCTATATACTATGTAATAATAGGAAATTTAGAGCTCTTCGTTACATATGTTTTGCAAAAGATATGATAAGCCTCCAGGCCACTTCACGGCTGCTCTATTACTGGAGGTCCCTATCTAAGCATAGGTCCAGGGCTTGGACCCCACAAAGTCGGCTCAGGCCCGACCACCCCAGGGCAGCACACCATTGAAATACTAAAGTGTTAATATGTGTTAAGAAAGAAGCAGAAGCTATGGGTTAGAAAGTGCTACAAAAATAAGGGTGTTAATAAAATACTCAAAAGAGTAATGTTAGTGAAAAAATAGGAGTGTTACATAAGTGCTAAATAAATAATATGGCATGCTACCCCAAGGTGGCCCAGCCCCACCAGACCCGGGGGGTACCACTCCCCAAACCCATACACAGCATAATAATAATAACATCCACTATGGGTCATACAATTGCTTAATGTATGGCCACATGATAATGGCACATACAGAACATATCCAGGTTGAGAGCTAGTTTACCTGGAGGCACCCCTGTATCCTCCAAATGGCACCACAGGACCCAGCATGCCCTCCTAATGCTGGCTCCATCTATGCCTCTCTGAACTGCAATAAATAGTGGAAAACTGCTCTAATCAAGCTGGTAACAATCCCCAGGTGCTGCGGGAGGGGGTTACTCTAGACAAGAAATACAAAAGGGATTTTTCCCACGCACTCTGCTGGCTGTTAGTAAGAAGAGCTATATACTATGTAATAATAGGAAATTTAGAGCTCTTCGTTACATATGTTTTGCAAAAGATATGATAAGCCTCCAGGCCACTTCACGGCTGCTCTATTACTGGAGGTCCCTATCTAAGCATAGGTCCAGGGCTTGGACCCCACAAAGTCGGCTCAGGCCCGACCACCCCAGGGCAGCACACCATTGAAATACTAAAGTGTTAATATGTGTTAAGAAAGAAGCAGAAGCTATGGGTTAGAAAGTGCTACAAAAATAAGGGTGTTAATAAAATACTCAAAAGAGTAATGTTAGTGAAAAAATAGGAGTGTTACATAAGTGCTAAATAAATAATATGGCATGCTACCCCAAGGTGGCCCAGCCCCACCAGACCCGGGGGGTACCACTCCCCAAACCCATACACAGCATAATAATAATAACATCCACTATGGGTCATACAATTGCTTAATGTATGGCCACATGATAATGGCACATACAGAACATATCCAGGTTGAGAGCTAGTTTACCTGGAGGCACCCCTGTATCCTCCAAATGGCACCACAGGACCCAGCATGCCCTCCTAATGCTGGCTCCATCTATGCCTCTCTGAACTGCAATAAATAGTGGAAAACTGCTCTAATCAAGCTGGTAACAATCCCCAGGTGCTGCGGGAGGGGGTTACTCTAGACAAGAAATACAAAAGGGATTTTTCCCACGCACTCTGCTGGCTGTTAGTAAGAAGAGCTATATACTATGTAATAATAGGAAATTTAGAGCTCTTCGTTACATATGTTTTGCAAAAGATATGATAAGCCTCCAGGCCACTTCACGGCTGCTCTATTACTGGAGGTCCCTATCTAAGCATAGGTCCAGGGCTTGGACCCCACAAAGTCGGCTCAGGCCCGACCACCCCAGGGCAGCACACCATTGAAATACTAAAGTGTTAATATGTGTTAAGAAAGAAGCAGAAGCTATGGGTTAGAAAGTGCTACAAAAATAAGGGTGTTAATAAAATACTCAAAAGAGTAATGTTAGTGAAAAAATAGGAGTGTTACATAAGTGCTAAATAAATAATATGGCATGCTACCCCAAGGTGGCCCAGCCCCACCAGACCCGGGGGGTACCACTCCCCAAACCCATACACAGCATAATAATAATAACATCCACTATGGGTCATACAATTGCTTAATGTATGGCCACATGATAATGGCACATACAGAACATATCCAGGTTGAGAGCTAGTTTACCTGGAGGCACCCCTGTATCCTCCAAATGGCACCACAGGACCCAGCATGCCCTCCTAATGCTGGCTCCATCTATGCCTCTCTGAACTGCAATAAATAGTGGAAAACTGCTCTAATCAAGCTGGTAACAATCCCCAGGTGCTGCGGGAGGGGGTTACTCTAGACAAGAAATACAAAAGGGATTTTTCCCACGCACTCTGCTGGCTGTTAGTAAGAAGAGCTATATACTATGTAATAATAGGAAATTTAGAGCTCTTCGTTACATATGTTTTGTAGTGATGAGCGGATTCGGTTTTACTCGGTTTTACTCGGTTCTCAAAACGGCATCTTATTGGCTCACGGATGTCACGTGTTTTGGATAGCCAATAAGATGCCGTTTTGAGAACCGAGTAAAACCGAGTAAAACCGAACCTCGCTCATCACTAATGTTTTGCAAAAGATATGATAAGCCTCCAGGCCACTTCACGGCTGCTCTATTACTGGAGGTCCCTATCTAAGCATAGGTCCAGGGCTTGGACCCCACAAAGTCGGCTCAGGCCCGACCACCCCAGGGCAGCACACCATTGAAATACTAAAGTGTTAATATGTGTTAAGAAAGAAGCAGAAGCTATGGGTTAGAAAGTGCTACAAAAATAAGGGTGTTAATAAAATACTCAAAAGAGTAATGTTAGTGAAAAAATAGGAGTGTTACATAAGTGCTAAATAAATAATATGGCATGCTACCCCAAGGTGGCCCAGCCCTACCAGACCCGGGGGGTACCACTCCCCAAACCCATACACAGCATAATAATAATAACATCCACTATGGGTCATACAATTGCTTAATGTATGGCCACATGATAATGGCACATACAGAACATATCCAGGTTGAGAGCTAGTTTACCTGGAGGCACCCCTGTATCCTCCAAATGGCACCACAGGACCCAGCATGCCCTCCTAATGCTGGCTCCATCTATGCCTCTCTGAACTGCAATAAATAGTGGAAAACTGCTCTAATCAAGCTGGTAACAATCCCCAGGTGCTGCGGGAGGGGGTTACTCTAGACAAGAAATACAAAAGGGATTTTTCCCACGCACTCTGCTGGCTGTTAGTAAGAAGAGCTATATACTATGTAATAATAGGAAATTTAGAGCTCTTCGTTACATATGTTTTGCAAAAGATATGATAAGCCTCCAGGCCACTTCACGGCTGCTCTATTACTGGAGGTCCCTATCTAAGCATAGGTCCAGGGCTTGGACCCCACAAAGTCGGCTCAGGCCCGACCACCCCAGGGCAGCACACCATTGAATTACTAAAGTGTTAATATGTGTTAAGAAAGAAGCAGAAGCTATGGGTTAGAAAGTGCTACAAAAATAAGGGTGTTAATAAAATACTCAAAAGAGTAATGTTAGTGAAAAAATAGGAGTGTTACATAAGTGCTAAATAAATAATATGGCATGCTACCCCAAGGTGGCCCAGCCCCACCAGACCCGGGGGGTACCACTCCCCAAACCCATACACAGCATAATAATAATAACATCCACTATGGGTCATACAATTGCTTAATGTATGGCCACATGATAATGGCACATACAGAACATATCCAGGTTGAGAGCTAGTTTACCTGGAGGCACCCCTGTATCCTCCAAATGGCACCACAGGACCCAGCATGCCCTCCTAATGCTGGCTCCATCTATGCCTCTCTGAACTGCAATAAATAGTGGAAAACTGCTCTAATCAAGCTGGTAACAATCCCCAGGTGCTGCGGGAGGGGGTTACTCTAGACAAGAAATACAAAAGGGATTTTTCCCACGCACTCTGCTGGCTGTTAGTAAGAAGAGCTATATACTATGTAATAATAGGAAATTTAGAGCTCTTCGTTACATATGTTTTGCAAAAGATATGATAAGCCTCCAGGCCACTTCACGGCTGCTCTATTACTGGAGGTCCCTATCTAAGCATAGGTCCAGGGCTTGGACCCCACAAAGTCGGCTCAGGCCCGACCACCCCAGGGCAGCACACCATTGAAATACTAAAGTGTTAATATGTGTTAAGAAAGAAGCAGAAGCTATGGGTTAGAAAGTGCTACAAAAATAAGGGTGTTAATAAAATACTCAAAAGAGTAATGTTAGTGAAAAAATAGGAGTGTTACATAAGTGCTAAATAAATAATATGGCATGCTACCCCAAGGTGGCCCAGCCCCACCAGACCCGGGGGGTACCACTCCCCAAACCCATACACAGCATAATAATAATAACATCCACTATGGGTCATACAATTGCTTAATGTATGGCCACATGATAATGGCACATACAGAACATATCCAGGTTGAGAGCTAGTTTACCTGGAGGCACCCCTGTATCCTCCAAATGGCACCACAGGACCCAGCATGCCCTCCTAATGCTGGCTCCATCTATGCCTCTCTGAACTGCAATAAATAGTGGAAAACTGCTCTAATCAAGCTGGTAACAATCCCCAGGTGCTGCGGGAGGGGGTTACTCTAGACAAGAAATACAAAAGGGATTTTTCCCACGCACTCTGCTGGCTGTTAGTAAGAAGAGCTATATACTATGTAATAATAGGAAATTTAGAGCTCTTCGTTACATATGTTTGGCAAAAGATATGATAAGCCTCCAGGCCACTTCACGGCTGCTCTATTACTGGAGGTCCCTATCTAAGCATAGGTCCAGGGCTTGGACCCCACAAAGTCGGCTCAGGCCCGACCACCCCAGGGCAGCACACCATTGAAATACTAAAGTGTTAATATGTGTTAAGAAAGAAGCAGAAGCTATGGGTTAGAAAGTGCTACAAAAATAAGGGTGTTAATAAAATACTCAAAAGAGTAATGTTAGTGAAAAAATAGGAGTGTTACATAAGTGCTAAATAAATAATATGGCATGCTACCCCAAGGTGGCCCAGCCCCACCAGACCCGGGGGGTACCACTCCCCAAACCCATACACAGCATAATAATAACATCCACTATGGGTCATACAATTGCTTAATGTATGGCCACATGATAATGGCACATACAGAACATATCCAGGTTGAGAGCTAGTTTACCTGGAGGCACCCCTGTATCCTCCAAATGGCACCACAGGACCCAGCATGCCCTCCTAATGCTGGCTCCATCTATGCCTCTCTGAACTGCAATAAATAGTGGAAAACTGCTCTAATCAAGCTGGTAACAATCCCCAGGTGCTGCGGGAGGGGGTTACTCTAGACAAGAAATACAAAAGGGATTTTTCCCACGCACTCTGCTGGCTGTTAGTAAGAAGAGCTATATACTATGTAATAATAGGAAATTTAGAGCTCTTCGTTACATATGTTTTGCAAAAGATATGATAAGCCTCCAGGCCACTTCACGGCTGCTCTATTACTGGAGGTCCCTATCTAAGCATAGGTCCAGGGCTTGGACCCCACAAAGTCGGCTCAGGCCCAACCACCCCAGGGCAGCACACCATTGAAATACTAAAGTGTTAATATGTGTTAAGAAAGAAGCAGAAGCTATGGGTTAGAAAGTGCTACAAAAATAAGGGTGTTAATAAAATACTCAAAAGAGTAATGTTAGTGAAAAAATAGGAGTGTTACATAAGTGCTAAATAAATAATATGGCATGCTACCCCAAGGTGGCCCAGCCCCACCAGACCCGGGGGGTACCACTCCCCAAACCCATACACAGCATAATAATAATAACATCCACTATGGGTCATACAATTGCTTAATGTATGGCCACATGATAATGGCACATACAGAACATATCCAGGTTGAGAGCTAGTTTACCTGGAGGCACCCCTGTATCCTCCAAATGGCACCACAGGACCCAGCATGCCCTCCTAATGCTGGCTCCATCTATGCCTCTCTGAACTGCAATAAATAGTGGAAAACTGCTCTAATCAAGCTGGTAACAATCCCCAGGTGCTGCGGGAGGGGGTTACTCTAGACAAGAAATACAAAAGGGATTTTTCCCACGCACTCTGCTGGCTGTTAGTAAGAAGAGCTATATACTATGTAATAAGAGGAAATTTAGAGCTCTTCGTTACATATGTTTTGCAAAAGATATGATAAGCCTCCAGGCCACTTCACGGCTGCTCTATTACTGGAGGTCCCTATCTAAGCATAGGTCCAGGGCTTGGACCCCACAAAGTCGGCTCAGGCCCGACCACCCCAGGGCAGCACACCATTGAAATACTAAAGTGTTAATATGTGTTAAGAAAGAAGCAGAAGCTATGGGTTAGAAAGTGCTACAAAAATAAGGGTGTTAATAAAATACTCAAAAGAGTAATGTTAGTGAAAAAATAGGAGTGTTACATAAGTGCTAAATAAATAATATGGCATGCTACCCCAAGGTGGCCCAGCCCCACCAGACCCGGGGGGTACCACTCCCCAAACCCATACACAGCATAATAATAATAACATCCACTATGGGTCATACAATTGCTTAATGTATGGCCACATGATAATGGCACATACAGAACATATCCAGGTTGAGAGCTAGTTTACCTGGAGGCACCCCTGTATCCTCCAAATGGCACCACAGGACCCAGCATGCCCTCCTAATGCTGGCTCCATCTATGCCTCTCTGAACTGCAATAAATAGTGGAAAACTGCTCTAATCAAGCTGGTAACAATCCCCAGGTGCTGCGGGAGGGGGTTACTCTAGACAAGAAATACAAAAGGGATTTTTCCCACGCACTCTGCTGGCTGTTAGTAAGAAGAGCTATATACTATGTAATAATAGGAAATTTAGAGCTCTTCGTTACATATGTTTTGCAAAAGATATGATAAGCCTCCAGGCCACTTCACGGCTGCTCTATTACTGGAGGTCCCTATCTAAGCATAGGTCCAGGGCTTGGACCCCACAAAGTCGGCTCAGGCCCGACCACCCCAGGGCAGCACACCATTGAAATACTAAAGTGTTAATATGTGTTAAGAAAGAAGCAGAAGCTATGGGTTAGAAAGTGCTACAAAAATAAGGGTGTTAATAAAATACTCAAAAGAGTAATGTTAGTGAAAAAATAGGAGTGTTACATAAGTGCTAAATAAATAATATGGCATGCTACCCCAAGGTGGCCCAGCCCCACCAGACCCGGGGGGTACCACTCCCCAAACCCATACACAGCATAATAATAATAACATCCACTATGGGTCATACAATTGCTTAATGTATGGCCACATGATAATGGCACATACAGAACATATCCAGGTTGAGAGCTAGTTTACCTGGAGGCACCCCTGTATCCTCCAAATGGCACCACAGGACCCAGCATGCCCTCCTAATGCTGGCTCCATCTATGCCTCTCTGAACTGCAATAAATAGTGGAAAACTGCTCTAATCAAGCTGGTAACAATCCCCAGGTGCTGCGGGAGGGGGTTACTCTAGACAAGAAATACAAAAGGGATTTTTCCCACGCACTCTGCTGGCTGTTAGTAAGAAGAGCTATATACTATGTAATAATAGGAAATTTAGAGCTCTTCGTTACATATGTTTTGCAAAAGATATGATAAGCCTCCAGGCCACTTCACGGCTGCTCTATTACTGGAGGTCCCTATCTAAGCATAGGTCCAGGGCTTGGACCCCACAAAGTCGGCTCAGGCCCGACCACCCCAGGGCAGCACACCATTGAAATACTAAAGTGTTAATATGTGTTAAGAAAGAAGCAGAAGCTATGGGTTAGAAAGTGCTACAAAAATAAGGGTGTTAATAAAATACTCAAAAGAGTAATGTTAGTGAAAAAATAGGAGTGTTACATAAGTGCTAAATAAATAATATGGCATGCTACCCCAAGGTGGCCCAGCCCCACCAGACCCGGGGGGTACCACTCCCCAAACCCATACACAGCATAATAATAATAACATCCACTATGGGTCATACAATTGCTTAATGTATGGCCACATGATAATGGCACATACAGAACATATCCAGGTTGAGAGCTAGTTTACCTGGAGGCACCCCTGTATCCTCCAAATGGCACCACAGGACCCAGCATGCCCTCCTAATGCTGGCTCCATCTATGCCTCTCTGAACTGCAATAAATAGTGGAAAACTGCTCTAATCAAGCTGGTAACAATCCCCAGGTGCTGCGGGAGGGGGTTACTCTAGACAAGAAATACAAAAGGGATTTTTCCCACGCACTCTGCTGGCTGTTAGTAAGAAGAGCTATATACTATGTAATAATAGGAAATTTAGAGCTCTTCGTTACATATGTTTTGCAAAAGATATGATAAGCCTCCAGGCCACTTCACGGCTGCTCTATTACTGGAGGTCCCTATCTAAGCATAGGTCCAGGGCTTGGACCCCACAAAGTCGGCTCAGGCCCGACCACCCCAGGGCAGCACACCATTGAAATACTAAAGTGTTAATATGTGTTAAGAAAGAAGCAGAAGCTATGGGTTAGAAAGTGCTACAAAAATAAGGGTGTTAATAAAATACTCAAAAGAGTAATGTTAGTGAAAAAATAGGAGTGTTACATAAGTGCTAAATAAATAATATGGCATGCTACCCCAAGGTGGCCCAGCCCCACCAGACCCGGGGGGTACCACTCCCCAAACCCATACACAGCATAATAATAATAACATCCACTATGGGTCATACAATTGCTTAATGTATGGCCACATGATAATGGCACATACAGAACATATCCAGGTTGAGAGCTAGTTTACCTGGAGGCACCCCTGTATCCTCCAAATGGCACCACAGGACCCAGCATGCCCTCCTAATGCTGGCTCCATCTATGCCTCTCTGAACTGCAATAAATAGTGGAAAACTGCTCTAATCAAGCTGGTAACAATCCCCAGGTGCTGCGGGAGGGGGTTACTCTAGACAAGAAATACAAAAGGGATTTTTCCACGCACTCTGCTGGCTGTTAGTAAGAAGAGCTATATACTATGTAATAATAGGAAATTTAGAGCTCTTCGTTACATATGTTTTGCAAAAGATATGATAAGCCTCCAGGCCACTTCACGGCTGCTCTATTACTGGAGGTCCCTATCTAAGCATAGGTCCAGGCCTTGGACCCACAAAGTCGGCTCAGGCCCGACCACCCCAGGGCAGCACACCATTGAAATACTAAAGTGTTAATATGTGTTAAGAAAGAAGCAGAAGCTATGGGTTAGAACAGGCATGTCAAACTCATGGTCCTCCAGCTGTTGTTGATAACTGCAAGTCCCAGCATGCTTTACCAGCTGATCAGTGGAAGGTATGTAGTTCACAACAACTGGAGGCTCACTGAGTTGACATGCCTGGGTTAGAAAGTGCTACAAAAATAAGGGTGTTAATAATAATACTCAAAAAGAGTAATGTTAGTGAAAAAATAGGAGTGTTACATAAGTGCTAAATAAATAATTATGGGCATGCTACCCCAAGGTGGCCCAGCCCACCAGACCCGGGGGGGGTACCACTCCCCAAACCATACACAGCATAATAATAAAACATCCACTATGGGTCATACAATTGCTTAATGTATGGCCACATGATAATGGCACATACAGAACATATCCAGGTTGAGAGCTAGTTTACCTGGAGGCACCCCTGTATCCTCCAAATGGCACCACAGGACCCAGCATGCCCTCCTAATGCTGGCTCCCATCTATGCCTCTCTGAACTGCAATAAATAGTGGAAAACTGCTCTAATCAAGCTGGTAACAATCCCCAGGTGCTCCGGGAGGGGGTTACTCTAGACAAGAAATACAAAAGGGATTTTTCCACGCACTCTGCTGGCTGTTAGTAAGAAGAGCTATATACTATGTAATAATAGGAAATTTAGAGCTCTTCGTTACATATGTTTTGCAAAAGATATGATAAGCCTCCAGGCCACTTCACGGCTGCTCTATTACTGGAGGTCCCTATCTAAGCATAGGTCCATGGGCTTGGACCCCACAAAGTCGGCTCAGGCCCGACCACCCCAGGGCAGCACACCATTGAAATACTAAAGTGTTAATATGTGTTAAGAAAGAAGCAGAAGCTATGGGTTAGAAAGTGCTACAAAAATAAGGGTGTAATAAAATACTCAAAAGAGTAATGTTAGTGAAAAAATAGGAGTGTTACATAAGTGCTAATAAATAATATGGCATGCTACCCCAAGGTGGCCCAGCCCACCAGACCCGGGGGTACCACTCCCCAAACCCATACACAGCATAATAATAATAACATCCACTATGGGTCATACAATTGCTTAATGTATGGCCACATGATAATGGCACATACAGAACATATCCAGGTTGAGAGCTAGTTTACTGGAGGCACCCCTGTATCCTCCAAATAGGCACCACAGGACCCAGCATGCCCTCCTAATGCTGCTCCATCTATGCCTCTCTGAACTGCAATAAATAGTGGAAAACTGCTCTAATCAAGCTGGTAACAATCCCCAGGTGCTGCGGAGGGGGTTACTCTAGACAAGAAATACAAAAGGGATTTTTCCCACGCACTCTGCTGCTGTTAGTAAGAAGAGCTATATACTATGTAATAATAGGAAATTTAGAGCTCTTCGTTACATATGTTTTGCAAAGATATGATAAGCTCCAGGCCACTTTCACGGCTGCTCTATTCTGGAGGTCCCTATCTAAGCATAGGTCCAGGGCTTGGACCCCACAAAGTCGGCTCAGGCCCGACCACCCCAGGGCAGCACACCATTGAAATACTAAAGTGTTAATAGTGTTAAGAAAGAAGCAGAAGCTATGGGTTAGAAAGTGCTACAAAAATATGGGTGTTAATAAAATACTCAAAAGAGTAATGTTAGTGAAAAAAATAGGAGTGTTACATAAGTGCTAAATAAATAATATGGCATGCTACCCCAAGGTGGCCCAGCCCCACCAGACCCGGGGGTACCACCTCCCCAAACCCATACACAGCATAATAATAATAACATCCACTATGGGTCATACAATTGCTTAATGTATGGCCACATGATAATGGCACATACAGAACATATCCAGGTTGAGAAGCTAGTTTACCTGGAGGCACCCCTGTATCCTCCAATGGCACCACAGGACCCAGCATGCCCTCCTAATGCTGGCTCCATCTATGCCTCTCTGAACTGCAATAATAGTGGAAAACTGCTCTAATCAAGCTTGGTAACAATCCCCAGGTGCTGCGGGAGGGGGTTACTCTAGACAAGAAATACAAAAGGGATTTTTCCCACGCACTCTGCTGCTGTTAGTAAGAAGAGCTATATACTATGTAATAATAGGAAATTTAGAGCTCTTCGTTACATATGTTTTGCAAAAGATATGATAAGCCTCCAGGCCACTTCACGGCTGCTCTATTACTGGAGGTCCTATCTAAGCATAGGTCCAGGGCTTGGACCCCACAAAGTCGGCTCAGGCCCGACCACCCCAGGGCAGCACACCATTTGAAATACTAAAGTGTTAATATGTGTTAAGAAAGAAGCAGAAGCTATGGGTTAGAAAGTGCTACAAAAATAAGGGGTGTTAATAAAATACTCAAAAGAGTAATGTTAGTGAAAAAATAGGAG